>NC_077232.1:28794793-28874793 GCF_027887165.1 Monodelphis domestica | reverse complement strand
GGTCAGCCCCTCACCGGGGGACTGCCAGCAATCTATCAATCAATCAGCAACTATTCATAAAGCATCTGGTATACACTAAGGAGACAGCTATAAAGGAGGAAAAAATCCATAGAAACAAGAATCTGACCTTCTAATGAGGGAAAACAAGCACATAGAAAAGTGGATACAGTATAAATATAAAGTGAACAAATACAAATATAGGCATAGAAGTCAAATTCAAGATAGTTTGGGGGAAGGTACTCAGTTGAAGTCCAAGAAAGGCTTCATGCTAAAGATGATTCTTGAGCTGTGCTATCCTCAAGGAAGAGAGGAACATTATGAGGTCAACAGAAGAAGGAAATGATAACACTACTTAAGTATTAGTTCTTTTCTCCTCTGACACTAGTATCCCTCTAGTGTAGGTCCTCATCCCCTCAAGCCTGGGTTATTTCTTTTAATTAAAATTTTTTATTTAATTAATTTAGAATATTTTTCTATGGTTCCATGATTCATATTCTTTCTCTTCCTTCCCTCCCACCCTGTAACCAACAAGCAATTCCACTGGGTTTTATATGTGTCATTGATCAAGACTTATTTTCATATTATTGATATTTGCACCAGGATGATCATTTAGAATCTACATCCCCAGTCATATCCCCATTGACCCATGTGATCAAGCAGCTGTTTTTCTTCTGTGTTTCCGCTCCCTCAGTTCTTTCTCTGGATGTGAATAGTGTTCTTGCTCACAAGTCCTTCAGAATTATCCTGGATTTGCATCACCACTAATGGAGAAGTCCATCACATTCGATTGTGTATCAGTCTCTGTGTACAATGTTCTCCTAGTTCTGCTCCTCTCACTCTGCATCAGTTCCTGGAGGTCGTTCCAGTTCACATGGAATCCCTCCAGTTCATTATTCCTTTGAGCACAATAGTATTCCCTCACCAAAAAAATACCACAATTTGTTCAGCCATTCCCCAATTGAAGGGCATCCCCTCATTTTCCAATTTTTTGCCATCAAGCCTGGATTATTGCAATAGCAGCTGATGGGTCTGCCTGCCTCAGGTCTCTCTTCACTCCAATCCATTCTCCTTGGCTGTGAAAGTGATTTTCCTAAATTGTGGGTCTAATTATGCCACTCCCCTGTTCAGCAAACTTCAGTGGCTACCTATTACCTCCTGAATGAAATATCGAGTCCTCTGTTTGGCTTTTAAAATCCTCCCTAACATGGCCTCTTCTTACCTTTCCAGTTTTTTTATACCTCGGGCTCCACCATGTTTTGTTGCATCTAGTAACATCAGCCCCTTGCTATTTCTCTCACCCTATACTCATCTCCTGACTCTATACCTGGAATTCTATCTCTTCTTGCCTCTGCTTCTTGGCTCTGCTGGCTTTCTTCAAGTTTCAGCTCAGGAAGATTTATCAGGTCTTCCTCCATCCTTGTCCCTCCCCTGAGATTGGCTTCAACTTACTATGTATCTATGTATCTATGTATCCATCCATCCATCCATCTATCTATCTATCTATCTATC
This sequence comes from Monodelphis domestica, assembly GCF_027887165.1. Lineage (NCBI taxonomy): Eukaryota > Metazoa > Chordata > Mammalia > Didelphimorphia > Didelphidae > Monodelphis > Monodelphis domestica. The sequence continues at coordinate 28,873,284 of NC_077232.1, read as the reverse complement.
TATCTATCTATCTATCTATCTATCCCTCTATCTATCTATCTATCTATCTATCTATCTATCTATCTATCTATCTATCTATCTATCCCTCCATCTATCTATCTATCTATCTATCTATCTATCTATCTATCTATCTATCTCATCTGTCTGTTCATCCATCTGTCCATCTATGTATCCATCCATGTATCTTTCATCTCTCTCTCTCTATATATATATATATACACACACACACACACACACACATATATATATGTATATATATATATCTTTTTTTAACCCTTACCTTCATTCTTAGTATCAATTCTAAGACAGAAAAATGGCAAAGGCAATCAAGGTTAAGTGACCCGCCCAGGGTTTCCCAGGTAGGAAGGATCTGAGGCCAGATTTGAACCTGGTTCCCCCCAACTACAGGCTTGACACTCTATCCACTGAGCAACCTTGCTGCCCCTACCTTGTATATATCTTGAATGGACATAGTTGTTACATGTTGTCTCCTCCATTAGACAGGGCAGGGATTGTTTTTGCCTCTCTTTGTACCCCCAGGAGCTAGCCCAGTGCCTGGCACGTTGTGAGGACTTACTAAATGCTTGTGACCTTGACTCGATCTACATTATTTTTTAGTTCTTCTCCACCTCTGAGATGCCATGGCAAGACTGTCTGTGGTCATGTCAAAAGTTCAATCTAATGCTTACAGGATTTAGAGATGGAAGTTGAATGGATAGAGGGCTGAACTTTGTTAAGAAAACTTGGGGGCAGCTAGGTGGCACAGTGGATAGAGATTCAGGCCTGGAGTTGGGAGGACCTGGGTTCAAATGTGTCTTCACCCACTTCCTGGCTATGTGACCCCGGGTGAGACCCAATTGCCTAGATATTACTGCTCTTCTATCTTAAAATTGATACTAAGATGGAAAGTAAAGGTTTAAAAAAGGAAAAAAGAAAACTTGGTTTTGTATCTCACCTCTCATACTTACCAGCTACATCACCAGAACCAAGCAATTTAAAGTCTTTGAGGATCAATTTCCTCATCTGTTTAGCCACCAGGTGGCATTTGACATCCAATAATAATAATAATAATAATAATAATAATAATAATAATAGTATTGCTTAGTCATTTTGGTTGTGTTCCACTTTCTATGACCTCATTTTTTTCATCAAAGATACTGTAGTGGTTTGCCATTTCCTTCTCCAGCTCATTTGACAGATGAGGATACCGAGGCAGGATTAATATTTGTTTGTTTGTTTTTAATCCTTACCTAGAATCCATACTAGGCATTAGCTCCAAGGCAGAAAAGTGGTAAGGGCTAGGCAATGGGGGTTAAGTGACTTGCCCAGGGTCACCCAGCTGGGAAATATCTGAGCACAGATTTGAACTCAAGAAGATGAGCCTTCCTGATTCCAGTCCAGTGCTTCATCCTCTGTGCCACTTAGATGCTCCAATGATAATGATAGCTAGCATTTTTATAGAGAGCTTTAAGGTTTACAATGTGCTTTGCCAATATTATCTCAATGGATTCTCATAACAACTGTGGGAGATAGATGTTATTATCACCATTTGACAAATAAGGCAATTGAGGCAGAGTATATAAGTATTTGAGGTTGGATTTGAACTCAGGTCTTCCTGTCTCCAGGTTCAGTACTCTTATCCACTATGCCCTCTCGCTGTACTCTAAGAGGCAATTCTTATATACCCCAGTGGGACACGAGTGCCAAGTAAATGCTATGTTTTGATGGTTTTTAGAGAGTGTTTGACACTGTCCCGCAGCTCCACAACTTCCTTTGGGGCCCATTGCCAACTTATCATTAAGGAGTGAGGAGATTTGTGTGGCCGCCCAATTAGAACTTAGCTCTGAGCTCCCAACCACAGGTGAAATACAATCTCCATCTTTCTAGAGCGTGCTATATTTTGGTGAGCACTAATCATATTACCTTGACATTCTGGAGTTGATCTCTTGGGAAGCAAATATAAAGGAGAGGACCATAGAACTGATAAACAGTACATAAGTACTACAGAAAAACAAATAACAGACCACACCTGCCATCCCCGTACCACCCTCCCAATGCCTGGAGGTCCACCACACAGACGAGTGAACTAGACCCAGAAATTCTTTTTTATTTTTTAACTCCTACCTTCTGACTTAGAGTTAATATTGTGTATTGGTTCTAAGGCAGAAGAACAGTAAGGGCTTGGCAATGGGGGTTAAGTGACTTGCCCAGGGTCACACAGCTAGGAAGTGTCCAAGGTGAGAGATCCAGGAATTCATAAACTTGTTTAGTTCTCCACTGAGCTCCCTTTCAAGTAGGTAAAGATCTGTCTCCACTGGCTGCTCATTGAATTCCTGGAAGAAGCACCTGTGGAAGGGCTCTGGAGCCCAGACCTAGGGAAGATAAAGGTCAGGATCCAGTACACACTGGAACTGGAGAATGGGGTATTGGCATTTCCCTCGTGCTTAACTGTCTGGCTGCTGTTGAGAACTTCAGATGGATCCTGGCCTCAGCTAGGCCACTAAAGAATGGATGGATGGGTGGGTGAGTAAGTGAGTGGACTGAGCATGGATGGATGGATAGATGGATAGTCTCTGGAGATACAAATAAAAAACGAGATTGCCTACCTTCCAGGAAGCCAGGGGAGCCAAGAGGCAGAGGCAAGGAAAGAGCTTATATCTATGGACTTGTTCAGATCTTCAATTAAGATAATATATGCAAAACATTTTGCAAATCCTAGAGATATTACAATTATTGCTCTTTTTACAAATAGAAAAACTGAGGGTCAGATCGGGGAAACCACCTGCCCAAAGTCACACAGTAAGGAACAGTCGGGATTTGAACCTAGAACCTATGACTCTAAATCCAGTGCTTATTGTCCTGTGCCTGCCAGTTAGGCCAGCCCAATCAGCTTAGCCAATCAAAGCCAACTTAAGTAGGAAAAGAATTAAACTGGGGATTGTCTTTTTATTTTCATGTAGAAAGCACTTGCCCTTAGGTTATAAATGTTATTGTATTTGTGTAGTACTTGAGTGCCGCCCTCAGCCTTCCAGCATCACAGGAGTCCAGTTGCGGCACTTTTAAAACCCTTGATCAATAGCTGATTTCTATCGTCTTCTGGCCCCAGCTGCCAATCCCTTCTGTATAATGGAGGATGAAGCCTTTGCTGTACATGTTATGAATGCAAACGCTGCAGGTAACATATGTTTGGTGTGTGCAGAGGAGGGGGCTGGGATTTTGTAAATGAGCAGGCCCAAGAAGAGTCTTCCTCAGGCCTGGTGTGAGGGGCCCAGAAGTGGACACTCAATAGTCCCTTCTCTAGAACCTCCTCTGAGGAGGACATCTTACTGTCACCTACCCTGGGACACAGAGCACTGGGTTTGGGAGTTTGGCAACTCACTTGGCTGCTTGCTGGCCATGGGACCTTGAACAAAAAGCTCTTTCCTCCTCTCTGCGTCAGTTTCTCAATTTATAAAAAAGAAAAACCCGGCAAGAAGAGAGCGATTGAAGGTTATATTCTATTTTGAACTCTGGGCCTGTGTTTCCTGATCTGTAAAATAAAGGAGATTAACTTTATTACCTCCAAGGGCCCTTCCAACTTGGAGATACAGTCCTGTCCTCAAATTTCTTGCACTGGCAATGCCCCAGGTCTGCAGTCCCTTCCCTCCTTTACTCAGACTCACAATAACTCCTAATTCCAGCTTTTGTTGTCATTCCATTGAGTCTGACTCTTCATGACCCCATTTGGGTTTTTCTCAGCAAAAATACTGAAGTGATTTGCCATTCCCTTTTCTAGTTCATTTACAGATGAAGAAACTGAGGCAAACAGAGTTAAGTTACTTAAGGTCACTCACCTGGGAAGTGTCTGAGGCCAGACCTGAACCTCAGGAAGGTGAGTATTTTTTTAAAAACCTTCACCTTCTGTCTTGGAGTCAATACTGTGTATTAGTTCCAAGGCAGAAGAGTGGTAAGGGCCAGGCAATGGGGGTCAAGTGACTTGCTCAGGGTCACACAGCTAGGAAGTATATCACAGGAAGATTAGTCTCTTTTTTTAGACCCTCACCTTCTGTCTTGGAATCGATACTGTGTATTGGTTCCAAGACAGAAGAATGGTAAGAGCTAGGCAATGGGGGTGAAGTGACTTGCCCAGGGTCACACAGCTGGGAAGTATCTGAGACCAGATTTGAACCCAGGACCTCCCATCTCTGGGCCTGGCTCTCAATCCACTGAGCTACCCAGCTTTCCCCAGGAAGATGAGTCTTCCTGACTCTATGCCCAGTACTCTGTGCACTGTGGCACCACCTGGCTACCCAAACAGCTCAGTTAACACCTCCTAAACAAAGCCTTCCCCAGCTAGGAATGCTCCTTCTCTCCCTTTGGGGATGTCTTTGTCTCCTTTTCTCCATACTTTGGAGCTGCTTATTTGTAGGCACTGTATCCCCACTGGGGAAGGGAAGCCTGTGTGGCAGGGACCACCTCTCTGGATCCTGGATCTTTGTATTCCTTCAGGCACCCAACATTCTGGCCATGACCTCCTATTTTGGAGCCTTTAATTAAGGATGCTCCTGGGTGCAGGACTTCCTCACCTTGTGTCGGCCTCAAGGAAATCCTCCTAAGGCTGCCCCCTCAAGATGCCCCTAAAGGCCTTGCCTCCTCCCCTGAAATCCCACGGCATCTGCTGGGTGCTCCATTCCCCAGGCCTCTGTTGTTTTCTGTCTATTGAAAATCAGCTCCATGACAGGGACCCTTTGCCTCTTGTCTCCACATTGCCTGCCCCAAGTGCATGCCTCAGGAGAAACCTAATCCGGGCCCCCCTTATCCTCTCCCTCCCTCCTTAGGAATCAGTTCATTTGGGGCCCTGCTCTAATCACAGAAGCCTGTCACTCCACTCTCAAGGTGTCCTTTTAGGGAATTTGGCTTCATGGAAAGGTTCAGGTCTGCGGTGTCCTGGCCAAAGGGCGCTCGGGAGACCTCGCACTCAGTGCTAAGGGCAGACTACGGACTCTAGAGATGCGCAAAGTCAACTCCAGTCCTGGGGTGACTATAACCTTCCCGGCATCTCCCAGTCCAGAGATGACCCAGATCTGCTCCAGGCTCCAGGCAGCAAAGCCAGGCCTGCCACGCTCAGCAGTTCAGGGCTCAGAAGCTCTGAGACTGAGCCAAAACAAGCCAGTCTCTGGGAAGAGATTGGAGGGAAGCGTTCTGCCCGACAAACAGACTTCCTGTAAACCTTAACGCATTGGGCCGTGTCCGAAAGAAGGCCAGCCATGGCATTGGAGAGACCTGAGTTCACACTCACTGGCTGTGTGACCTTGGAGAAGTCCCCTTACCTCTATGCCCCAGACACCTCCCAGAAGACTCTATCAATAAAGGGCATGACCACGTGATCCCTTCTCTACTTTTCTGAAAGCACAGACCAGCCCATAAGAGATCTGCAGTTTCACTGGTAAAGGTATTCCCTGGGTGGAGGCTCTGTGGCTCTATAGGTCTGGCCACAGCTTAGAACCTTAGGTTCTAGGGATGTCAGAGGTATTTAGCCCAACCCCTCCTCTCATTTAAAAGATGACTAACAAACTAAATGAAATCAAATGGAGAGATCAAAGGATTTGTTCAAGATCACACAAGTAATAAAGAACCGAACTGGGGATTTGAACCCGGCTCCTCTGACTAAATCCAGCTCTTTTCACTGCACCAGGATGCCATTCATCTATCACAGCCTGTAGGATCAACTTGATGCTGCAGTGAAGTATCAGAGGAGGGTATTTTTGGAGGATGATAAATGTGCTAATATTTGTGGTTATAAGAACACAGGAATTAGATCTGGAAGGGACTTAAGGGATCATTTAGTTTCATTTCATCAGTTGATCTCTCTCTCTTCTCTCTCTCTCCTCTCTCTCTCTCTCTTCTCTCTCTCTCTCTCCTTCTCTCTCTCTCCTTCTCTCTCTCTCTCCCTTTCTTTCTTCCTCTCCCTTGCTCATTCTTCCCACCACCCTCTCCCTCTCTTCACCCACCTATTTAAGACCCAACCTAGAATATCATTAGCAAATTTAAGGGGAGTTAACTCCTAATAATCAGCATCAGCCTCTTCTCCAAAATGTATAGCCTCAGGACACTGAATGCTCAAATAAGTGACTTACCCAGCTTCTCTCAGTAGGTGCCAGATCTTGGATCTGAACTCAAGACTTCCTTATTCCCAGGCTAGCTCTCAGTCTCTTATGCCATGCTACCTCCTTTCTTATTTTACAGCTAAAAGTACTGTGATCCAGAGGGGAAATGACCTACCCAAGTTCATCCAGGTAGCAAGCAGCAGAGCTAGAATTTGAACGTAGAGTCTCTGGCTCCAATCTTAGTGTGTTTCCCACCATTTCTTGGCTGCCTACAATAATGACAACAACCACCATAAATGAAATCTCTGTAAAAATACATCTAAGTTGATAAACTCAGGCCAGATGATGGCTACAGGAATGAAAGTTCTTCTTATGGTCTCCTGATGAAGTAAACAAATACTTAAGGCTCATGCTTCCCAGGGCAGTGAGATAACTCAATAGATGAGGAGCCAGGGCTGGAGATGGGAAGTCCTGGGTTCAAATCTGGTCTCAGACACTTCCTAGCTGTGTGACCCTGGGCAAGTCACTTGACCCCCATTGCCTAGCCCTTACTACTCTTCTTCCTTAGAACCAACGCATGGTATTGATTCTAAGAGAGAAGGCAAGGGTTGGGAGAAAAAAAAAGGCTGATGCTTCCAATGAATGAATTACAGTTGCCATGGTACAGAGGGTGTCATCCTTGGGACTGCATGGCCTGTGCTTGATGTTCCCAAACCAGTTCACATCCGATCAGCATCAGCGAAGCCCCAGGTAGTGGCTATGTGCCAGGCACTGCTTTAGGTGCTGGACCCTCTGACATAACAGGATCAGCAAAGCCCTCAAGGAGCTTCCCAGCAGCCCATCAGTCCTCTGAGCTGTTTTGTTCCAAATATCATCCTTGCTACCTCGTGGCTGTCCCAAAGGACACATTCCTGTTTGGGATGTTGCGCAGGGTCCAGCCTGGTCCTGGATCTCGAGGTCAGTCAATTTCCATGTCCATTTCAGTCAATTCCAAAAGCCCCTACTGTGTGCCAAGTATTGCATCAGCTCTGAGAAAGACACACTTTTAGCCAAGGCAAAGCTCCTGCCCTACTGGTGCTCAGGGTCTAGAAAGAAAATAAGGTATGACACGTGTTGTTTTTCAGTCATTTTCAGTTGTGTCTGACTCTTTGTGACCCCATTTGGAGATTTTTCTTGGCAAGGATACTGGTGCTTTGTTTTTCATTTTTTGTCATTTCCTTTCCCAGCTCATGTTAATAGATAAGGAAACTGAGACAAACAGGGTTAAGTGACTTGGTCAGGGTCATACAGCTGGTAAGTGTCTGAGGCCAGATTTAAACTCAGGAGAAAGATCTTCCTAACTGTGCATTATGGTGCCAACTAGCTGCCTCTGACACACAGGTAACAATAAATATGGAGGCAGCTGGGTGACTCAGTGGATTGAGAGTCAGACCCAGAGATGGGAGGTCCTGGGTTCAAATATGACCTCAGACACTTCCTAGGTGGGTGACCCTGGGCAAGTCACTTAACCATTGCCTAACCCTTATCTCTCTTCTGCCTTAGGACCAATACTCAGTATTGATTCTAAGATAGAGGTAAGGATTTAAAAACGAAAAACAAAACAATAAATGAACAAAGACCTATAAAATGTGAAGTCCTAAGGGCAAAAGGTCATTGGATTTTGAAGCAGAGCTTCATGGGAAGTGGTGGCTTGTGTGCCCTCTCTCCTTATATCACCTAATCTGACCTCCAGCATCTGGAGACTCTAAACATTGCCTTTTAAGTCATTCAGGTACTTACTATTCAGCTCTTAGGGAGAGGTGCACTGTGGGGGACAGACAGCACCTCTGGAGTCAGAGGGCCCGAGTTCAGATCTCAAGGCTATTACTTGCTGCCTGTGTGAGCTCAGGTAAGCACAGAACCTTGCTAAGTCTCTCTAAAACAAAGGGCCATCCCCAAGGTCCCCTCCAGGTCTGCATCCTATGAAGTGCATGGCCAGCAGCCCATCTTTTGTTCCCCAAACCCCCTGCTGAGTGGCTATAACTGGTGGCATGGCTAGAGGAGAATGGCTAGAAAATGGTGTGGCATATGGTGATATGGGCACTGGGCCAGCCCCAGGCAGGAGAAACTTGGGTTCAAATAATCCTGGCTCTGGTAGCTAGGTGTGCAGTGGCTAGAGTGCAGGACATGGAGTCAGGAAGACTTCTTAGGGAGTTCAAATACTGCCTCAAACACTTACTAGCTGTGTGACCTTGGGCAAGTCACTTCATCCTGCTGGCCTCAGTTCCATCATCCATTAAATGAGCTGGAAAGGAAATGGCAAACTGATCCAATATCTTTGTCAAGAAAACCCCAAATGGGGCCAGGAAGAGTAGGGCATGACAACAATAGCAAGAAACTCGGTTACCTCAGGTAAGTCTTTTTACATTAAAGCCCCAGTTTCTTTATCTGTAAAATGGGCATGATAATATACATAATGCCTCCCTAGAGGGAATTTGATAATGAGGTAACATCTCTGTAGAGAGGACAGTGACCTGAAGGGAGACAGAATAGAAATCTTTAGTCCCCTGAGGCACCCCCTCACATCTATCAGATTGACTAATATCTCAGAAAAGGAAAATGATAAATGTTGGAGGGAATGTGGCAGAATTGGGACACTAATGCATTGCTGGTGGAGTTGTGAAATGATCTAACCACTCCCAAGGGCAATTTGGAATTATACTGAAAGGGTTATAAAATAGTACATATCCTTTGATCCAGTAATAGCACTAGTAGGTCTATATCCCAAAGGGTTTTTTAAAATGGGAAAGGACCTACTTGTACAAAAATATTTATAGCAGCTCTTTTTGTGGTGGCAAAGAAATGGAAATCAAGGGGATGTCCATCAAATGGGGAATGACTGAACAAGTTGTGGTATATGCTGGTGATGAAATACTGTTGTGCTGTAAGAAATGATGAACAGAATTTCAGAAAGAGCTGGGAAGAGCTCCATGAACTGATGCAAAGTTAAATGAGCAGAACCTGGAAAACACTGTATACAGTAACAGTAATATTGTGATAGACTTTGTTTGCTATTACCAGAAATACAGTGATCCAGGGGGCAGCTGGGTGGCTCAGTGGATTGAGAGTCAGGCCTAGAGATGGGAGGTCCTGGGCTCATATCTGGCCTCAGACACTTCTCAGCTGTGTGACCCTGGGCAAGTCACTTGACCCCCAATGCCTAGCTCTTACCACTCTTCAGCCTTGGAGCCAATACATTGACTCCAAGATGGAAGATAAGGGAAGAAAGAAAGAAAGAAAGAAAGAAAGAAAGAAAGAAAGAAAGAAAGAAAGAAAGAAAGAAAGAAAGAAAGAAAGAAAGAAAGAAAGAAAGAAAGAAAGAAAGAAAGAAAGAAAGAAAGAAAGAAAGAAAGAAAGAAAGAAAGAAAGAAAGAAAGAAAGAAAGAAAGAAAGAAAGAAAGAAAGAAAGAGAGAGAAAGAGAGAGAGAAAGAAAGAAAGAAAGAAAGAGAGAAAGAAAGAGAGAAAGAGAGAGAGAAAGAGAGAAAGAGAGGAAGGGAGGAAGGGAGGAAGGGAGGAAGGAAGGAAGGAAGGAAGGAAGGAAGGAAGGAAGGAAGGAAGGAAGGAAGGAAGGAAGGAAGGAAGGAAGACAGTGATCCTGAACAATTCTGAGGGACTTTTGACAAAGAATGCCACCCACCTCCAGAGAAAGAACTGTTGGAGTAGATTTTTCTATTCTTTATGTGAATTTATATTTGGAGGGTTTGGATTTATAAGACTGCTCACTTACAAAAATGAACAATATGGAAATATGTTTTACATGATAATAAACATATAATCCAGATCGAATCTCCTGCTAGCCCAGGTGGGGAAGAGAAGGGAGGGAGAAAGGTTTGATCATATCACTTAGGAAAACTTGTGTGGGGATCTGTTATTCCATGTAATTGGCAATAAATAAAGTTTTTTAAAAATCTCTCATCGCCTCCCCACAACTCTTCTCCGAAGGAGATGCTCATTCCTACCAGAAGCTTGGCCACTGCTCTTCTCAGCAAGAGGAGGTCCCAGGCTAGAATTCTATCTGTCTACCCCACTAAATATGACTCTAGTGGAGATCAGTTTCCATCTTGAGCCAACTTCTGAATGCTTTTTTCATTCATTAGGGAATGAAACTTCACATTCAAGGCTTGATTCTCCCACAATGCACTTATGTAGCAGGTAGCAAAGAAACTATTCAAATCATAGCAACACAGAAGTCAGAGAAGGTGTACTGAGGAGAACCAGATATGCTAGAGAAGGAGGTCTCCCATTGGGAATGAGATAACTCAGAGGGGAGAGGGAGAGGGAGACAGATCTAGATTCCATCCAAGGGGAATTTCCCAACATCTCTGTTGGAGCAGGGAGGGCAGAGGGGCATCATGGGGACTGCCAGCTCCTTTTGTGTCCGCTTTATCCCAAAGTCTTTTCCTTCAGTCATTTGAAATGAAGTTAGCAACATCCATATTCTCTCTTGAAGATGAAAGCCAGGAGCGCCTGATGCAACTGTTGAGCCCAAAGCAAGACTTGAAGAGGTTGGAGAGGATCTGATGACTGAAGGGAGTGGCGCTCTCCTCTCTCCTGCTCCAAGCTGCTCTGCCTGCCCCTCAAGCAGCTGCAGGGCATTGTTCTCTGCCAGAGAGAACCTCCCATACTGACAGGATGAAGGACTTGGGTTACACAGGCAAGAAAACTTGGCAGTGCTGAAATGTTTCAAGTGTCAGGGTGTTACTGTTATCGCTTGTCATATTTGTAGCAAGTCTTGTTTAAACTCATTTATTTTGTTGACCTATAAACTGAGAAGGAACCTGGATCACAATTCCCCTCCCTCCTCTCCCTCCTCATTTTTTTTAACCTCTTACCTTCCACCTTGGAATCAATAGTATGTATTAGTTCCAAGACAGAAGAGTGGTAAGGGCTAGGCAATGAGGGTCAAGTGACTTGCCCAGGGTCACATAGCTGGGAAGTGTCTGGGGCCAGATTTGAACCCAGGACCTCCTGTCTCTAGGCCTGGCTCTCAATTCACTGAGATACCCAGCTGCCCCCCCACCATTTTCATCATATTTCAAAGTGCATTACTCTCTCATCTGAATCTCACAATAGCCTGAAAGTATCATTATCCCCATTTAACAGATGTGGAAACTGAGGTGAAGTAACTTGCCACAGTCACAATGCTAGTGGATATCCGAGGTGGGATTTGAACTTCTAGCCTTCCTGACTCCAATTTCAAAAGCCTTCTTTATTTTTTTATGTCTTCTTTATAATGAAGCTGCATTGAAATGACAGTGTTGTCCACCTACAGCCAAGAGCTGTCATGAATAAGGTCATCAAAGTGCCAATTTGTCTTTTTTTTTTATTTAGTCAATTTAGAACATTATTCCTTGGTTATAAGAATCATATTCTTTCCCTCCCTCCCCTCCACCCACCCTTCCCATAGCCAACTTGCAATTCCACTGGGTTTTACATGTGCCAATTGGTCTTTAATCCTCTTCTCCCAAGATTTTGTCCCCCTGCTTCCCTTTTCTCCACTCCCAGACTACTCTGAAGCCCAGAAGGTTGTTGGCTAATCTCTCCTGAGGTCCAAAGGAAAGACTAAGTATTGGATCTGGCGCCTGGACATCAGGGGTCAAGTCGGTCTGTGTCACTGATCTGTTTACAGCCTTGGACCAGCTATTCCCCTCCTCTGTGCCTCAGTTTCCTCAAGTATAAAATAAGGAGATGTGATTTGCATGACTGCACATGTATGACCTTTCTCAAATTACTTACCTTCTCAATGGGGTGGGGGGAGGGCAATGAGTAAGGAAGAGGAGGGAGAATTTGAAAGTGTCAAAAACAAAGGTTAAAAGTTGTTTTACATGTAATTGGGAAAATAAAACATTAAAATGTTTAGGAAAAGAAACCCTTGAGAACTCTGATCAATGCAATGCCATAGTCTTGTGCTGTAAAAAATGGCAAGGGGACAGTGTCAGAGAAACCTGGAAAGACTGTTAAAACTGATGCAGAAGGCAGAATGCAGTAAGCAGAACCAGGAGAACAATTTATTCTGTAACAGCAGTATAAATTGTAAAAGCAAACACCTTTTTTTTTTCCTTTCTAGATCACATGAAAAGGATGGAGGATTAGTCATTTTCTTTGATTTCCTTCACTTTTTTCTTAAACCCTCACCTTCCATCTTAGAATCAATACTGTGTTTTGGTTCCAAGGCAGAAGAGTGGTAAGGGCTGCTAGGAAGTGTCTGAGGTTATATTTGAACCCAGGACCTCCTATCTCTAGACCTGGCCCTTAATCCACTGAGCTACCCAGCTGCCCCATTCCCTTCCCTTCTCAAACCTCTTCCAAACCAAAACAATACACAAAAGACAAAGAAATTTTAGGAGCTCCATGATTTAGGACACCCAAACTCTAATAAAAAGGTTAAACAAACAAACCATGACCTAATGTCTTTAATGAGCTCACTCAGCACCCGTTTTCCACATCCCAGGCTGGTGGCAATGACCCATTGGGACCCATTGGGTCTTGCCATAAAACTCATATTCAAATCACCTGTCCCTACCCTCTTTCCAGTGCCCTGAAGATACTGGCTCTGGGCTATGAAGGCACAGTGGGACCATATTGACTGCATGCTGGTAGCTTTCTCTGCTGCAGGGGATCTCTCCAGGGGAGCCAGGAACAGAGGAAAGGGGACAAGCACACATTTCCAGGCTTGAAATAGAGCCCACTACTGCATCACAAGCTCACACACAGCCTAGGTCCCGAGACACCCACATTACAAAAACCAACTCCATCATGTCAGGTCCTGAATCACTGGTGCTGGAGCAGAGAACTGAAGAACAGAGGAAGAGCACGTTACCAGAACAAGGACCCTGAGCACCTAGAGGTGGTTCAGGTTTTCACTAACCCTGAGGAAAAGTACTCAGCATCCAGCCAGGGCCAGTTCTGTCCACCTGAAAGTCTCTAGAATTAGAGACTTATGTGGGTATATGGTGAATTGAGAAGGAAATATTTTGAAATTCAATACTCAAAGAAACCATGAGCAGAGATGAGATAGTCCAAGAGAAAGAAAATGAGCAAGAGGAGAAAAAAAGGAGAAAAAGACTGAAATGACTAAACATCTAGGAAAAAGAAAATTCAGAGACTTCAAACATTAGCAAATAAATCAACAGGGAAAACATTAATTAGAGAAATGGCCTACAAACCTAGCAAATGAGTTCAGGTATCTATGAATAAATCTTACAAAACTAATGAATAGGACTAGTTGAAGAGGAAGAGAGAAAAACAGATTCTACTTGCCTGTGATGAAAAAAAAAAAAGAGAGAAGGGAAGAATGAATTGATCAGATAATAGTAGGAAAGAAAAAGAAACCAATAAGAAAATCCCAAAGGGAAAATAGTAATTAATGAGAGGAAGAGAGTCATTGAGAATAGGCCCACAAGGAGAAGGAAAAATCATAACTTGAAAAAAAATTAGAGACAAATGGAAAAAACAAACCTAACTCTCAATTTTAAATGTGAATGGATTAAACAATCCAATAAAACAAAAAAGAGTGCTATTTTTGGATGAAAAAAAAAACACCCTCCAATCTGTTACTAAAAAACAGTTAAAAAACAAAGATATATAAAATAAGATACTAGCAAGGGTACTACAGCAGTATATAATGAAAATAATTCATTATGATCAGGTGGGATTTATACCAGGAATGGCAAAGGTGGTTTAGTATTAGGAAAACCTATCAGCATTAGGTATATAGATCAGCATCTCACACCATATACCAAGATAAGGTCAAAATGGGTACATGATTTAGTAATAGAGGGTGATATCATAAGCAAATTAGGGGAACACAGAATATTTTGCCTGTAAGATCTATGAATAAGTAAAGAATTTATGATCAAAGAAGAGATGGAGAACATTACAGGACATAAAATAGATAATTCTGATTATATTAAATTGAAAAGGATTTGCATGAACAAAACCAATGTAGCCAAGATTAGGAGGAAAACATGAATTTAGGGGAAATTTTTAAAGGAAGTTTCTCTGATAAATGCCCCATTTCTCAAATATATAGAGAAACGAGTCAAATTTATAAGAATACAAGTCATTCTTTAATTGTTAAATGGTCAAAGGATATGAACAGGCAATTTTCAGAAGAAGAAATAAAAAAGGATATTCATAAAGTAAAACCAAGGGGATAGGAAAAAATATATTATGCCTCAAGTTAATCCAAAAAAGCAAGCATTGTAGTCATGATATGTGACAAAGCAAAAACAAACATCGAGAAAAAATGAAAAGGGATAAAAAAGGAAGACTACACTATGGTGAAAGACATCATAGATAACTAGTCAATATAAGTAATAAATGTAAATATGCTAAAGAGCATCCAATTCATAAAGGAAACCCTGAGCTACAAGAAGACAGACAGTAACACAATAATGACGAGACTTCAGTATTCCTTTCTCGGTTTTGAATAAGTCCAATAGAAAGACAAACAAAAGTAAAAATATGAAATTGATTAAATTGCTGGAGAAACTAGAGGGTTTTTTAAACATATGGAGTCTTCTAAATAAGACTGCTAAAAAGAATATGCATATTTCTCAGAGGTACCACATGACATTTTAAAAAACTGACCATATATTAGGACTCAGAGATATTGTAAACAAATGTAAAAAAGTAGAAAGTTAATATATTCTTTATAGACCATAAAATAATAAAAATAATCATTGGTTCAGGAATTCCAAGCAAAAAACACAAACCCAAGTGGAGATTTAACAACAAAATTCTAAATAACAAATGGGTCAAAGAACAAATCATAGAAATGATTAATAATGATGTAAAAGAAAACAATAACATGCCATAATTTCTGGGATAGTTAAATTATTCATTAGAGGAAAAATCAGATCTCTTGAAACATATATTAACCAAATAGAGAAAGAGGGATCAATTGGTTGAATGTACATTTTAAAAAATGAGAAAGCTAGCAAATAACCCAACTGAAAATAAGCACAAAAGAGATATTAAAAATCAGAGGAGACTGTGTGACCCTGGGCAAGTCACTTGACCCCCATTGCCTAGCCCTTACCACTCTTCTGCCTTGGAGCCAATACACAGTATTGACTCCAAGACGGAAGGTAAGGGTTTAAAAAAAAAATCAGAGGAGAAAAGGATAATTTTTAAAACTCATAGAAATGATGAATAAAACTAAAATCTAGTTCTTTGAATATCAAATAAAACTGATCAACTTTTAACAAATCTGATTAAAAAGAGGTAAAAAAAACAAACCCCAAATCAATAAAATAACAAATGAACAAAGTAAAATCAACCCCAAATCAGAGGAAATAAAAGAATAGTCAGAACATGTTATACACAGGCATAGACTAACAAAACTGAGATCACAAAAGGAATAAAGGAATACTTTCAAAAATATAAAATGTAAAAAAACTACCAAAAGACCCAACAGAGATCTTAAGTAACTGAGTCTTCTAAAAATAGATCTAATTGTAAAGAAACTCCTAAAGAAATAAACTTCTGATCCTGATGTATTCACAGGGAAATTCTACCAAACTTTTGAGAATAATTAGTACCAATACTTTTTCTGAAAACTGA
Organism: Monodelphis domestica; assembly: GCF_027887165.1. Taxonomy (NCBI): domain Eukaryota; kingdom Metazoa; phylum Chordata; class Mammalia; order Didelphimorphia; family Didelphidae; genus Monodelphis; species Monodelphis domestica. The sequence continues at coordinate 28,857,591 of NC_077232.1, read as the reverse complement.
GAAAAATAAATAACTTTGAAAGGCTTAAGAGCTATGAGCTAGTCTGAACAGTAATCAACCATGCTTCCAGAGGATCAATAGCCCTCTGCCCTCCTCCTGACAGAAGAATGAGGCACAGATTTGGGGATGTAGTTAAGAAGGGGATTTGTTTGCATGGCTCTGCCTGTTTCTTACAAGATTTTGTTTTGATTTTCTTTTTCTTTTTTTTTTCAAGGTAGAAGAGGTGGAGGAGAGAAAATAAATACTTAATTGAAAAAATAGTTAATATTATACAAACAAATAATAAAAAATAATATCAATTATTTCTTTAGGTCAGAGGATGTGGGTTTGAATCCCAGCTCAATTTAATCTATTATTTCCTATCTCCATACCTCCTCCTCCTGATGGGTAGAGGGGATAGAAATGCAAAGTGAGAAGTAGCTCCTGAAGAAGCTTCCATTCTAGAGGGAAGGAACAGAGCATGCACCCAGATCCAGAAACCCAGGATCATTAGAAGAGAGAGGACTAGCAATTGGAAGACCTGTGTGAATTTATCATACCTGCTTTTTTCCCAAATGGAACCACTGCCAATAAAAAAACAGGAAGGCAACTTTTAAGTTGGCCTTTCTGATTTGGAACACTAGAGAAATATTGGCATCGAGTTGTATTACAATAAGAGACTCCTCTCGAGGATAATTGGAATATCATTCAATGTCTTTTTAGGAATTCGATCTCTTACCTACATGTTTTTAACAAACATCATAAGGCATATAAAAAATTTAAAAAACTCACTGTCAAAGTCCAATGCGTCCTAGAGAGGGCTGGGTCTGAAACCAGAGGACTCAATTCAGATCCTGCCTCTGTGACTTACTGCTTTCATGATTCTGGCTAAATCTCTTTCCTTCACTGAGTCTTACTATCCTTTAGCTATGACATACACACTCGTTTAGATATAAAAATCTATCTTCCTAGGGGCAGCTGAGTGGCTCTGTTTATTAAGAGCCAGGTCTAGAGACAGGAGGTCCTGGGTTCAAATCTCACCTCAGACAGTTCTTAGCTGTGTGACTCTGGGCAAGTCACTTAATCCCCATTGCCTAGCCCTTACTGCTTTTCTGCCTTAGAATCAATATTGATTCTAAGATGGAGAGTAAGGGTTTAAAAAAATCTATCTTCCCCAATAGAAAAGTAAAAATGGTAAAGGAATGAGAGAAGGTGAATATGGGGAGAGACTCATAGGAGAGAAGATGAGTTTGGGAAGATGGTGCTCAAAAGTAAAACACTTGTGAGGAGGGACAGGATGAAAGGAGAAAGAAAGGAAAAAATAAAGAGTAAAAGTAAGATGGAGGCAAACATGTGGTTAATTATCATAATGGTAAATGTGAATGGGATAAACGCACTCATAAAATGTAAGCAAATAGAAGAATAGATCAAAAACCAGAATTCTACGATATAGTATCTACAAGAAACACAAGAAGCAGGGAGAGTAAAAGTAACAGACTGGAGCAGATTCTACAATGCTTAAACTGAAGTAAAAAGAACAAAAAAAAGTTTAAAAAATAGATCTAATTTAAAGAGGAAAGGAAGGAAATTATATTTTGCTAAGACATATAATAAACAATGCAGTAATATCAATACTATACTAAAATTAATACTAAACATGTATGTACCAAATAGTATACCATCCAATTTTTTCAAAGAAGTTAAAGAGCTTATATGAAGAAATAGTAAAACTATATTAGTTGTAATCCTCTCAGAACTAGATAAATCTAACCCACAAATAAACAATAAAGATATTAAAGAGGTGAACAGAATTTTAGAAAAGGCAAATCAGATAGACCTCTGGAGAAAATTGAATAGGAATAGAAAAGAATGTAGTTTTTTTGATCAGCAGTACTTGGCACCTGAACAAAAATTGACCATGTATTAGAGCATAAAAAACTCACAAACACATGCAGAAAAGCAGAACTATTAAGTGCATCTTTTTCAGATCATGTGATGAAATTATATTAAGTCAAAGGCCAAGAAAAAGACAAATTAAAAATTAATTGGAAACTAATTAATATAACTCTGAGGAATACAAGTGAAAGAACAAATCATAGAAACAATTAGTAATTTCATTGAAGAGAATGACAATAATGTGAAAGCATACCAAAATTTGTGGGATACATCCAAAGCAGTACTTAGGAGGAAATTTACATCTTCAAACATTGACATCAATAAATTAAAGAAAGAACATACCAATGAATTGGGCATACAGGTAAAAAAAAAGTTAGGAAAAGTATAAACTTTAAATCCCCAATTAAACACCAAATTGAAAATCTTAGAGAATCAAAGGTGAGATTAATAAAATTGAAGGTAAGAAAACCACTAAACTAATAAATAAAACTAAAAAATAGTTTTATGGGAAAAAATGAAATAGACAAATCCAATCATACACCAGTATTTTTTATAATCAAAGCAAAATGAATGAATGAATGTTTACAAAAATACAAATTGACCAGATTAACAGAAGAGGAAATAGAATACTTAAACAATCCCATCTTAGAAAAAGAAATTGAATGAGTCATTAGTGAATTCCCCAAGAAAACCCACCCTCCATGGCCAGATGGATTCACAAGTGAATTCTACCAAACATTTAAAGAACAATTAATCTCAATTACTCTATAAACTATTTGGGGAAACAGGCAAAGAAGGAGACCTATCAAATTCCTTTTATGACAAAATTATGGTGCTAATACCTAAACTAAGAGGAGCAAAAATAGAGGGGAAAACCCAATAAATCAATTTCCCTTAATTATTTAAAATTTTTAAATAAAATACTAGCAAAGAGATTATAACAATATATCACAAGAATTATTCATTATGACCAGGTGAGCTTTATACCAGGAATGCAGGGCTAATTTAATATCAGAAAAACTATCAATAACAAAACCAACAGAAATCATATAATTATCTCAATAGATGCAGAAAAAGATTTTGACAAAATACAATACCTATTCTTATTTAAAAAAAAAACACCAGAAAGCATAGGAATAAGTGAAGTTTTCCTTAAAATGATAAATGGTATCTATCTAAAATCAGCAAGCATTATCTGTAATGAGGATGTACTAGAAGTCTTCCCAAAAAGATCAAGAAACAAGGATGCCCATTATTGTCATCACTGTTATTCAGCATCATACTAGAGATGCTAACTATAGCAATAAGAGAAGAAAAAGAAATTAAAGGAATTAGAATAGGTAATGAAGAAACAAAACTAGCACTCTTCACAAATAGTATACTTAGAGAATTCTAGAAATCAACTAACAAATTCGTTGAAATAGTTAACAACGTTTTTTGCAGTAGAGCCAAGATGGAGGAATAACTAGAGCAGCAGCTCCATGTCACCACAAGAATCCTCTCTGACCAAGATTAAAATATCACCACAAAACAAATACAGGAGTGAAAAAACCAACAAGGAGACATAGTGAAACAACCTTCAAGAAAAGAAAAACCCAAAAGATAGGCAGACTACATCTGGGGCACTGGGGTGAGAGGAGAGCAGAGCTAGCAAGAGGCTGTAGCAAGGAGTGAAGAGCTAGCCAAGATCAAACTCCACACAACCCCCACCATCTGCTGTCATAGGTTCCACACTTAATTGCAAGATAACATTCAGACTCTGAGCTCCTGCCTGGGCAAATAGTGGTTGGTACAAGCCAACTCACACTCCTTGAAATTTCAAACCTATAGAGAATTCTGGAGTCATAGCCAAGGGCATTCTGGGCTGAAGTGGGCTGATTCTTGTGGGTCCAGAGCAAAGCCAAGAATCCCATTCTGGGTTTGGGATGAGGACATAGTTCACACATGTCCTATGAGGACATAGGATAAGGACAGAATTCACAGGGTTGGTTGCCCAAAACTAAAGGTGGTGATCCAGGACAAGGCAATCAAGGGTGTGCTTGATTGGATGAAGAACAGAGTGAGACCAAAATCTTGAGTCTAAGCCTGGGACTTAAATTTGATCAACCCCTTACCTGATCAAGTTCAGAGTGAGATCAAAAGCTTACACCTAAACCTGAGACAATTCTTTAAGCTATCAGCATCTCAAGGGTCAACTCAATCAGCAAGGGGAAAGGGCTCTCAGAGTTCTCAGTCCTCAGAACAACTGGCAAATTAGTAACAACCCAGAAAATAAGCTGAGAAGAATAATATTAAGGACGGACTGAAGTTTAAGAGGGTAGTCCAACTTCCCAGGAAACAGAGCCTACCTATAATTAATTAGATAGGAAAATGAGCAAGCAAAAAAAAAATAAAACAACACCTAACTCTAAAGAATTTTTATGGAGACAAAGAGCAAGATACAGACACAGAAGGGAACAGCAAAAGCAAAGTCCAAAAGAAAAATATGGGTTGTACACAGAGTCTGGAAGAACTTTAAAAAAAAAAAAGACTTTAAAAACCAATTAAGAGAGGCAGAAAATGAAAGTGATGCAAGAAGAAATGGGTCAATTGAAAAAGGAGAACCTGACTGACAGAGGAAAATCAGGTCTTAGAAATAGAATTGACCATCTAGAAACTTATTATTTCATGAGAAATCAAGAAACAATAAAGCAGAATCAAAGGAATGAAATAATTAACAACTTTTGCAAAGTTGCAAGATATAAAATAAACCCACACAAGTTATCATACTTTCACTATATTATCAACAAAAGCCAGCAGTAAGAGATAGAAAAAGAAATTCCATTTAAATTAATGGTAGATAATATTTAATACTTGGGAATCTACCTGCCTAGACAAACCCAGGAACTATGTGAACACAATTTTTCAAAACACTTTTCACACAAATAAAATTAGACCTAAACAACTGGAAAAAATTAATTGATTAATTAATAAATTAATAAAAATGACAATTCTACCTAAATTAATCTACTTATTTAGGACCATACCAATTAAATTGCCCCAAAATGATTTGATAGAGTTGGAAAAAAATAATTAGAAAATTCATCTGGAAGAACAAAAGATCAAGAATATCAAAGGGGTCAATGTGTGAAATTGTGAAGGAAGGTTGTCTAGTAATACCAGGTCTCAAACTATATTACAAAGTGGCTAACCATGAAAACAATCTGGTACTGGTTAAGAAATGTAGTGATGGATCAGTGGAATAGATGTGATACACAATGACTGGTAATAAATGAAATAGCAATTTAGTGTTTGATAAATCAAAAGACCCAAGCTTTTGGGACAAGAACTCTATTTGACAAATTGAACAATGACATTACAGAGACCAACATTTCACACCATATATCAACATAAGTATATGATTTAGACATAAAGAGTGTCTATCATAAGCAAATTTGGGGAGCATGGAAAATTTTAACTGTCAGATCTAGGGATAAGGGAAGAATTTATGATCAAATAAGAGTTAGAGAATATTATAGGTTGTGAGACAGATAATTTTATTATGTTAAATTGAAAAGGGTTTGTACAAACAAAACCATGTAACCAAGATTAGAAGGAAAGTAGGAATCTGGGCTAAGTATCATTTTTATGATATCATTATTACTTATAGCAAGTATCTCTAATAAAGGACTCATTTGTCAAATATATAGAGATTAAGTCAAAGTTATAAAAATAGAAGTCATTCTCCAATAGATAAATGGCCAAAGGATATGAACAGGCAGTTTTCAGATGAAAAAAAATCAGTCATATTTTTTTTTAATGTTCTAAATCATTCTTGATTAGGAAATGCCAATTAAAACAACTCTGAGGCAGCACCCCACACCTATGAGATATGGCCAATATGACAAAAAAGGAAAGTGATCAATGTTGGAGGGGGTGTGGGAAAGTTGGGACCCTAATGCCTGTTAGTGGACTTGTGATCTGATCCAGCCATTCTAGAGAGCAATTTGGAACTCTGCTCAAAGACCTCCAAAACTGCATTTCCTTTGATCTAGCAATATGACTTGAATCCCAAAGAGATCCCCCCAAAAGGGAAATGACCTATTTTTACAAAACTATTTATTTCAGCTCTTTTTGTGGTAGCAAAGAATTGGAAACTCAGAAGTCATTCATCAATTGGGGAATGGCTGAACAAGTCGTGATATGATCGTGATGAAATACTATTGGGTTATAAGAAATGATAAGCAAGATGATTTCAGAAAAAATCTAAAAGACTTACGTGAACTGATACAAAGGGAAGTGAGCAGAACCAGAAGAACATAGTACTTCGTGACAGCAATATTTATTTTTGATGAACAACTGTGAAAGACCCAGCTATTCTCAGGAATGCAGTGATCCAGGACACATGCAGACTCATGACAAAAAATATCTTCCTCCTTCCCTAGTATTGTAAGCTAGGGATAGGACATGATCAAGGTGCCATGTCTTCTTTCATATGTCAGCTTCTTCCCAGAGTCTTTCTCTCCCTCCAGGGACTTCTCCGTGAAGGGAATCGATCTCTCCTCTCAGGCCAGGAAACCACAAGACCAAGGATCTTTCCACTCCCAAGCTCTGATACACTACATGGGAATGATGAATAATCATTCTCCACCACTGAGGAAAGTCTTATGCAAATTGACTTGAGTCCCTGGTTACATACGTAGAGGTGGAAAATTTGTTCTGTTTATTCCATTCATTTAAAATTATTTTTAATTATCAAATTAATTTTATTAATTATTTATTATAATTATGTATTATATATAATTATTAATTATTAAAATAAATAATTAAAATCCTTTTAAAAATTAACTAGCACTTATTTTTTTCTCTCCCACTTCCTCACTAGAAAAAAAAAGAAAAAACCTTATAGTAAATATCTATACTCAAGTCAAATCAATTCTCATATTAGCCAAGTCTCACACAAGATATTGTACTCGTCACTTTTTGTCAAGAGGTGGGCAGCCTCCTTTATTATTTATTTATTATTCATCATCTGTCCTCTGGAATCATGTTTAGTCATTGAATTGTTCAGATTTCTTAAGTCTTTCTTTATCTTTACAATGATCTTGTCAGATTATAAATTGTTCTCCTGTTTCTGCTTGCTTCACAATGCATCCATTCAAATAAGTTTTTCCAGGTTTTTCTAAAATAGTGCCCTTGGCTGTTTCTTATGGTCTTCTATTATATTCGTACGCCTTCATTGGTTCAGCCATTCCTCAATTTATGGGCACCCCCCACCCCCGTTTCTAGTTCTCTGCCACCACAAAAACAGATGCTATACAGAATTTCTTCTCTCTAGGTCCTTTCCCTCTCCCTCGCTAAGATTTCATACATTGCTTAGATCTCCGACTCAGGAAGCTCAGAATGAGTTAAACAGGCTTTAAAAGAACCTGGATGCTCTTTTCCCCTCTAGAAGAGGGTGGGGGGGGGAAAGATTGTTTCCATGTTCCCCCTTAAGCAAAACCAGCTGACCAGGGTTAGCTCAAACTTTTCAAAAGCAATCCACCTCTGGAAAGTGACCAAGTATAAAATGTTTTGATCTCAAAGTAGAATCTGTCAGAAAAATCACAAGCAACTCTGAACAGGGTCTTAAAGTGAAAATGACCAGGAACCAGCCATGTTATATTACCCAGAATAGAATAGCAAAATGGGCAGGAGTCCAGGAACTTGGGTTCAAGTCTTGACACTACCATTTCCCAGCTAAATGACTTTGGGCAGATTTCAGAGGAATGGTCAATCCTGCAACATTGATGGTTGTACATTATTTTTTTTTTTGGAATTAGAAAGCACGATTCATCTCAAAGAATCTGTGAGATAATTCATGCAAGTAATGTCATCGGATTATAGATTTAGTGCTGATAAAATTACTGATTTGATTAAAATCAAATAAATCAATAAATAAAATCAAATAAAACCTTTTGTTTTACAGAGGTTAAAGATGGATAGATGGAGGTCCAGATCACTTATGTTTCCTGCCTGGGGTCACTCAGATGGGCATAATATAGACTGGCATTTATATAGTGATTGAAAGTTTGCAGATCTCTTTACAAAGGTTTCAGTCCAACTCCGTAACAACTCGTGGTAGACATAGCAAGAATTATTAGGCCTGTTTTTCAGAGGAACTAACCATGGCTCAGAGAGCAGTCAACAAACATCTCAGTACCCACTACCATCAAATCTGGGGGAATGAGGCGGGCAAAGGAGGACCAAGAAAATTTCTTGCAAAAAAGGCGAGATTTGAACTGAGTCTTGAAGGAAACAGAGCCAGAGGTGAGAAAGGAGAGCAATCCAGGCTAGAGGGATAACCAGGAAAAAGGCCCAGATTGGGGAGAGGGAGTGCCTTAGGGGAGAAATGGTGTCATTGGATCTAAGGAAGAAGTAAGGTGTAAGAAGACTGGAGAACTAGGAAGGGGCCAGCTCACAAAGGGCTTTGACTGCCAAACAGAGGATTTTATACTTGGACCCAGAGGAAATTGGGAGCTGGAAGAGCCTACTGGGTAGAGAGGCATCATGGTTAGACCTGCGCTTTAGCATCATCACTGCAGCTGTTGAATGAATGGAGGCTGGACCGCAAGACTTGGCAAAGATCACACATCTAGTACCTGTCAGACGCATGATCCAAATTCAGATTTTCCTGCTCCAGCACTCCTAAGCACTGACCCAGACAGACTTCAATCCTTCCCACCTCCCCTTCCCACCCTCAGGAGATGATGGTCTAATTTGATCAAGGTTGGGGTTCCAAAGACTCCCCCTGACTCTTGTAGCCCTGCTCAGCTTCTTGGTTAGTTCTCTCTTCTCTCCCATTCTCAGGGTGCCCCTGCCATAATAGAGGAAGTTAACATCAGGGCAGTTGGGTAGCACAGTGGAAAGAGCCCAGGACCTGGAGTTGGGAGGAACTGGGTTCAAATCCGACCTCAGACATGTTGTAGCTGTGTGACCCTGGACAGAATGTTTAACCCCATTTGCCTAGCACTTGCCCTTCTATCTTAAAGTTTAGGAAATAGACCAGTTCAATTAAAGTACATGTAAAGCACAGATAGACTCCGGGGGAGAAAGGGGGGTCCTTATCCCACCTACCACTTTCATTCGACAATTTGGGTCCCCAATGCATGGTTATTTGGATATATCTGTTAGAGAACTAGGGTTAGCCCTGAAGGATTGGAAGTTTTCTTTCTAATGTTAGAATTCAAGAGCCCCCACTAGTGTGCTTCCCCATGATTATCAGTTGATATAAATTACTCTCTTAGTCATTTAGCTCTTAGAAAGGGGTATTCTACAGTAGTATGATAAAGGTGATGGGAACAAAACCCACCCTCCAGAAATTCTAGCACATACTTTTCCACAAGAACATACCAGATCCAGAGGAAAGTGAAGAGAGCACACATAGCTCCTAGAAGTCCTTTTGTTGGAGTCCTCAGGATATTCTCCTTAGGTAAGATATGCCTTTTTTTTTTTTGCTGGGCTATTTGTTGAGCTTTGAATCTCTTTCTTCAACTCATCCAGTCTATCCTTTGCTCCCTGTGTAGACATAGCCATCAGGGTCTGGGGATGCTGTTATATTGCTGATGTAAAAGTTCAAAGCTTTCAGCCCTTCACATTTTGCTAGTTTCTTCTCTGGATATTCTCTTTTTCTTAATGCAGCCTGGGTGAGCATGAGCTTTTTCTTTTGTCAAATCTGATTCATTTTGAGCTTATAGTCCACTAAAAACCCTAGGTATTTTTCCTATAAACAGTTTCATTTTCTTTGTGTCTCCAGAACCTGACTCAGTACCTCACCCTTAATAAAAATGTAAAAATATATGTCAGGGGACAGTTGGGTGGCTCAGTGGATTGAGAGTCAGATCGCCAAATCCAGAGATGGGAGGTTCTAGATTCAAATTTGACCTCAGACACTTCCCAACTGGGTGACCCTGGGCAAGTCACTTAATCCCCATTGCCTAGCCCTTACCATTCTTCTGCCTTAGAACCGATACCCAGTAGTGATTCTAAGATGGAAGGTAAAGGTTTAAAAAAATATATGTGTCAACCGATTAGCTAATTGACTATTCTCTAACCTGTCATCTCTATTTTATACTCATAATTTTTTTTAAATTTTGAACCCAGCTATAGGATTTTACACTTAACCCTATCAAATGTCAACTGGAATCAAGCTGACTTTGCTGAAAAAGAGAAAAATATGAGGGAAGAAGAAGAAATCTTGAGTGAGGGGTGAGGGCTGTTGGTTCAAATAGATTGGCATTCTCAACTACTTGAAGGAGGGATATCTGATCAAGCATTGATGCTTTCCGTCTACAAATCCACATAGCAAAAAGGATACAAAATATGTCAGAGAAAAACTGGGTTCAGAGCCCCAGTCTTGCCATTGCCTGTCCAATACTGCCTTAAAGTCACCTGCCTGAACCAAGAGATCATTGTACACACAGACTGATAGACTGTGGTACAATCAAATGTAATGGACTTCTCTATGAGCAACAATATAGATAGATCCAGGACAATTCTGAGGGACTTGTGAGAAAGAACGCTATTCACATCCAGAGAAAGAACTGTGGGAGCGGAAACACAGAAGGAAAATAACTGCTTGATCATGGTTCAATGGGGATATGATTGGGTAGACTCTAAATGATCTCCCTAGTGCAAACATTAAATAACATGGAAATAGGTCTTGATCAATGACACATGTAAAACCCAATGGAATTGTGTGTCAGCTACGGGGGAGTGGGGAGGAGGGGAGGGAAAGAACATGATTCATGTAACCATAGAAAAACAGTCTAAATTAATTAATTAAATAAAGTGTTCCCAAAAAAAAATAGAGTCACCTGCCTGGGCAATGTCTCCAAAGGGCTAGATTTCAAAGGTCAGAGAGATGAGATGGAAATAAAAAATAATTCAGCCCAAGGATCCTGATCTGTTATTGTCAAAATATTTGGTGTTCATGGCATCATCCCCCCAGTGGGAGTATTTTTTTCCTGATAGGTACAATAATTGCAATATTGTACTATATGGGAATGAGTGTTTGGTATGACAGGAGACGGGGAAGGAGCCTTTTGCTCCTTTTTCCACAAATTTCCCATCAAAACATTTCTTAGGAAGAGCAAAGGACAGTGATGTACATCTTTCAGTCTTAGAACATTGTATACCAGACTTTGTTTGGCGAGGCCATCCTGGGTAAGCAACAGCTCCAAACAAGAGAGCAGTGACCCAAAAAGCACACCCAAATTGTAGATACATGTCGAGAGCTCAGGGCTGGGATTAAGTTTAATTAAGAGCCATGCTGGAAATCCACGAATCAGTGTTCAACAAGGGAGAGAAAGTAAAGAGCACATTCATTGCCCTCGGAGGCTCCATAATCTGAACACGAGATTGCATTATATCTACATTTTCTAAGGAAGTGGAGCCAATGTCCATGAACTGACACAACGAGGAGATGGAAATGCCTAGGCTCTGTCTCAGCCAATGAGCACAAGGTCTCCTTGCCAACTGGGAATATGTAGCAGCCAAGAGTCACACTGTTTTAAAACATACTCTTGGATGTATGAACTTCTGGAGAAGAATGGGGAAGATTGTGAGCAGTATTGGCTCATAAAACAGCAAGAGAATGAAAAATGAACTTAGAGAAAGTTTTGCAAGCAGCCAAACCAAGCAAAGTCATCCCAAGGGCATTTACAGGATGAAACTGAAAGGTGGTAACAAAGGAGAGTCATGAAGAGTCATAGGACGAAATCTCATCAAGGAGACTACAGACACATCAGCCCAGATATACTGCAGGAAGAAGTGAAGAGGGGTAGCAAGGTGGTCTCAATGGATTTAGAGCTAAATCTAAAGATGGGAGGTCCTGGGTTCAAATCTGAACTGAGACAATTTATAGCTGTATGACCCTGGGCAAGTCACTTAAACCCCCATTGCCTAGCCCTATTGCTCTCCTGCCTTGGAATCAATACACATGAATGATTCTAAGTCAGAAGGTAAGAGAGGGGGAGAAGGAAAAAAGAGAAGGAGGAAGACAAAGGAGAGAAAGGAGAAAGAGAAGGAGGAGAAGGAAGAGGAGATAGGGAGGAGGGGAGGGGGAGGAAGAGGAGGAAATGGGGAGGAGGAGGAGAAGAAGAAAAAAGAAGAGAAGGGGAGAAAGAACAGAAGGGGAGGAAGAGGAGAAAAAGGAGAAGGAAGAGAAGGAGGAGGAGGAGATGGAAAGGAGAAAGAGGAGGAGGAGTAGAAGGAGAAGAAAGAGGAGGAGAAAGAGGAGGAGGAAGAGGAGGAGGAGGAAGAGGAGAAGGAGAAAGAAGAGGAGAAAAAATTTTTACAAGAAGGAACTCATTTTATTGTCATGATTACTATAATTTCCCACATCTTACAGATTAGGAAACTGAGGCATGCAGAGGTTAAGTTCTTACCCAGGGCCAAATAGCTATAAAGTGCCAGAGGTTAGATTTGAACTCAAGTCTTCTTTGTTCTTGGCCTACAGCTAACTGAATAGTAGGAGATACTTTGTTAATTCAAATATAAGAGGAGAAATTTTAACAATGAAAAGTAATAGTTTTGTCCTTTGGATCAGGATCTCTGGGTTCAAATCCAGACTTAGCCATCTATGACCTAGGCAAGCTTTGGACAAGTTATGTCCCCTTTCTGGGTCTCAGTTTCTTTAAAATGCAATTAGGTTGTACTAGTTGAATTTGGAGTTACTTTCTAGCTGTAAATTCTAGGCTCCTAAGAGAAATAAAATGATTTTTTTTAATGGTCGTAGTTGTAACCATGATGAAAGCAATGTAAAGAGGCCCAAGCCCAGGGAGTTTTGGATTATGTCATTCCATATTGGCAGAGATTCTGAATAGGGCATCATGCTTCTTGTCATTGGAGTTGGAGACAGAACTTTTCTGCGAAGAAGCACATAGTTCCAGAGACCATTTAGGGAAGAGAAGCCGCAGACATTTGACTTCTCAGTGTGTCCCTGACTTCCAGCTTGTCTCCATAGAGACTTCTAGAGTGGTCCTCCTTGGCTGAGATTCTGCTTTCTTTGTTTCAGCTGAGAAATCTTCCCGTCTCCATGCTAAAGAGCTCAAACGCTCTCTCATAGATAGATTTTTGGTCTACGCTAACCTGTATGGCTTCTCTGGTTTCTATTTACTATTTGTGTGGCTAAATGGTTTCCTCACTCTTCACTCTTTGTGAGGATCCTTTATGTCACCAGTGTCTGGGGGAAGGAACTAAAGTGTTAGCTGTTAGAGGAGGGCCAGACTCCCTATTCAAGGGAGAGAAAGGAGAAAGAGAAAGAAGAGGAGATAGGGAGGAGGGGAAGGGGAGGAAGAGGAGGAAATGGGGAGTAGGAGGAGAAGAAGAAGAAGGAAGAGGAGGGGGAGAAAGAAGAGAAGGATGAGGAAGAAGAGGAGAAGGAAGAGAAAGAGGAGGAGGAGGAGGAGGAAGAGGAGGAGGAGGAAAAGAAAGAAAAGGAGAAGGAGGAGAAGAAAGATGAGAAGGAGGAGGAAAGAGTTCTCTCTCCCTCTGAAGCAGCCTCCGACCCAATGACGATCAATCTCTGAGGAGCCTGATAGATGGAATCCGAGTCCAGCATCCCTCTTGGAAATAGATGAGGGAAGGAGCAACTTCTGAGCTCTGGCCTTTCTCCTGCTCCCCATGAGGGGGAAACAGCCATCTCCTTTGGTTTTAGTAGAAAAGGCAATCTGGGTGTCCACCTGCACAGCAACCCTCTAAATACCAAATAAAAACCAGAAGGATGGGCCAGCAACTTGTCCCAGGATCCCTCTGTCTGGGCTTGGAAGAAGGAGAGGAAGAGGAGGAGGAATCCCATTATGGAGGCCTTGGAAGGATCTATGAGGGAAAATGGCCTCGTGGCAAAGACTCCACTCCGACCTTCAGGAGAAATCATTCCAAGCACGAGTGCCAGAAAGATGATGCCATTCAGGATGGATTGTTTTACGTGGCTTCCAGTGACTCAACTAGCCTTCAGAGTGAGGTCTTTTCCCAAGGCTCCTTCCTGAGCTTCCGTGACTAACCCTCTTCCTCTCTTCTCTCTCTGCTGGAAGCTAGGATTGCAGCCCGGCATCAGCAACGAGGACAAGGTGTCATGCTAGAAGCCTGGCCCTGTTGGTTCAGAGCCAGCGCTGAAAGGCCATAGTTATTCCCCAGAAATAAGTCCCAAGGCGAGGGAGGCCCAGGGTGCAGGGTGGCTCATGGCATCCCGAGCGGCCAAATCCTGTTTATTTATCCTGACCAGCAGAACCAGCTGTCAGTGGATTAGCTTCTGGCACTGAAGTGGCTCCTTTTCACTGAAGGCTGGGATGGGGGGATCTGAGCTGGATTTAGGGCGGCCTGGGCCGCTGGAATCATTCCCTGCCTGTGGGTGGCTTTGGAGGAACTCCCAGGATGCTCCATATGATACTGTGCCCTGACACGCAAAGCACAGTTTGAAGACTCAGGGTGTCCAGTGCTGTTTCCCCAAGAGGAAGAGGATGAGGATGAGGATAAATGATGATAAATAAGCCCCTCAAATCATCAGTAAGTATTTATGAAGCCACTGACTAGGTGCAGGTCACTATGCTAAGTTCTAGAGCTACAAAGAAAAGGCAAAAATGCAAAAATATTCCCTGCCTAAATATTAATAATATGGAAATAGGTCTTGATCAATGACATATGTAAAACCCAGTGGAATTGTGCATCAGCTATGGGAGTGGGGAGAGGGGAGGGGAGGGCAAGAACATGCATCTTGTACCATGGAAAAATATTCTTAATTAATGAATTGAATTTAATTTTCCACAAAAAATTTCTCTGTCTCAAGCAGCTCACATTTGTCATTGGTGGTCAGTTGTTTCTGTCAGGTCCAACTTTTCTTGATCCCATTTAGGGTTTTCTTGGCAAAGATACTGCAGTGGTTTGCCATTTTCTTCTCTGGCTCATTTGACAGTTGAGGAGACTGAGGCAAGCAGGGTTAAGGGATTTGCACAGGGTCACACCATTAGGAAGTGTCTGACGTCAGATTTTAACTTAGGAAGATGAGTCCAGCATTCTATCCCCAGTACTACCTGGCTACCTCAGGAGCTCACATTATAATTCTTGAAGTTCAACCTGGCAAAGAGTGGGGGACAATGGTAAAGTAGGGGAATTCTAGTCAGAAAGATAGACAATAGGGGTTCCCTGAGAAAGACTGGTGAGAACCCATAAATGTGGCCAATTGGACTCTGGTGAGCACTCTAGTCATTGGGTGATAATGGTCCTTACTCTCCAAAGAAATGATGGAATGACATGGGGTGCGTGCCATGCCTTCTCAAGCACCTGTAAAGGTCAGCTTGACACAGTAGGGAAAGGAGCAAGGCTTCTATGTGTTCCAATCCCACAAGAAGGCAAGACCATCGATCAAACAAATCAGAAATATAAAACTGAGCCAGGTGGCTGAATAGCCAGGGTAGTGTGCTTGACCTTGAGTCAGGAAGACCTGAGTTCAAATCCAGCCTCTGCTGATAATGGGGTGACTTCCAGGCAAGCTCCCTTCACCATTCTCTACCTCAGCTTCCCCATGAGGAAAATGGCGATATCAATAGCTCTTACTCAGAGTTGACGTGAGGATCACATGAGATTATATTTATAAAGCATTTTGCAAACCTTATAATTATAAATGCAAGTGACATCTAGCTAAATAAACTCTCCCATGATTATTGCTACCTCACCTTCCCAGAATGCTTCTAGGCATTGGTTGGTGTTGAGTGCATAAGAATGCGCAGAAGAGATGGAAGGATGAAGGCTTTCATCATGGGCCAATATGCGTATTGAAACAATAATGGAAAAGTGAGAGTGTGGGTCCCCTGAATCCTCTCTGCGCCCCACATAGAAGTAATCCCTTTGTTAAAGGAGAACACATCTTGACTGAAGCAATCAGAACCACGTGCGAACACAGTCTGGCCACCTCCTTGAATCCATCAAAACCATCTCAGCTAAGTCTAACAGGATGTCTGTTTCAAAGAATGAGAGGCTTAGGCACATCCTGGAGAGTCGGAATCAAAAGCAGGAGCCAGTTCAGGATGTAGAGAGATTTCGGGGGTCTGGCAGCCGCAGAGCAATGTGAGATTTAAAATGGTTGAGGTCTTAAACTGTAGTGATTAAAATAGTGGAAGATATAAATTGTGATAGATATAAGAGAGGGTGAGTAAATTTGACCGCAGAAATATGTTTCACTACAGTGTCTTGGGTTTTAAAATCAAATATAAGGTGGTCGCCAGGGAAATATTCCCAATTATTCAAATATCCAAGTCAATTGGGTTTATAGAGATTTTAATTAACAATACAATGAGTAATCAAAGAAAGAGAGAAAGAGTAAGAAAGGAATAAGTATGAAGGGCCTCAAGCCAATATGGCCTAGACCTGAGTCTTAAAAGAGAAATCAGTCAGTTTTTTTTAACACTCACCACAAGGTCTGACTAAACAAGGATACTAGTGACACCAGGCCAGAGTCCTTCCTCAAAGAGTCTTCCAGCCAGAGATTGTTTCAAAGGGCCTCTCTCAAGAGCCTCCAGAACTCCTACCCCAGAGAGACAGAGTCCCTCAGAGGAGCTCCTCAAGGAGCTCTCCTTCAGAATGAGATTTCCTCCAAGAGCACTTCTCCTCAAAGAGATCTATCTCCAAGGAAAGAGCCCTCAAGCATCAGTCCTCAAGGAAATGAGTCTCTCAGAATGAGATCCTCCAGAATGAGAATCAGAAATCGAGATCCCTGAATGAGATCCAAGCTCTTATTTTTAAGGGCAAAAATTTCCTCTGTCACCTCCCCTAAGTCCTTATATCTACTAATCACTGTAGATGTTTCTAAAGGACCGCCCATTTTGAATTCACAGCTGAGTAGTTTTAATCTCTTTAGTAAGTCAGAAAAAATTGCTGCTGTGTTGACAAATTTCATTAAGAAAAAACCTCTGAATAAGTTATCACCCTTTTAGGTTTAAGTAGTTTACAAGTTGCCCCACCTATATGGGTACCTATTATCCCATTGTATCAATTTTAAAAACAGGCATGACTCAAAGAACTTCCTGTCCTTTCCATAAGCATGGGTCAAAGCACTTTCATTGTTCAGCAAGGAGTTTTTCTGTCCTAAAGCAGTCTTAAGTAGGGTGGAGTAGGGATATTCCTAAGGCAAGGAGTTTTCACATTCAAGTAGAATTCTCACTGTCTGCTAGGGAATTTTTTTAAGTAGAAGATTCCCCAATGGGGAAATTCCCAACATTCATAAGTCTGAGAAATTTTAAGGTTTACAGCAAGGCGTGGGACCACACATGTATTGCCCACAAGTGCCTGAACATAGCACTGCCCATTAGAATTCAAGAAATAAGCCTTTTCATTGGACGTCTCCATACCAAGTATTCATCATGGAGGACACAAAGGCTCTGGAATGACTCTTCCCCACTCCACTTGCACTGGCAGATTTAGCACACAGAGAGCCACTTTCCCTGTGTTCTTGGGTTAACACTAAGGAATTGGGTAGGAGCCCCTACCATTGGCTTTCCCATTATTATCATGTTGTCAGCCAGACTTCATTAGCTTTTTATTTATTTATTTTTTGGGCAATGGAGGTTAAGTGACTTGCCCAGGATCACACATCTGGGAAGTGTCTGAGGTCAAATTTGAACCCAGGACCTCCCATCTCTAGGCCTGGCTCTCCACCCAGCTGCCCCCTTCATTCGCTTCTCAGAGTTGTAGAAGATCCCACCCCTCAAAAGCTGTGATACTCTCCTGCAAGTGTAGATGGGGGCCAGGGGAAAGTGGGCTCAAGTTTAAAGAGAAAAGGTAGCAAAGTGGTCACACTGTTCCTGGTTGCCGAAAGGCCTTTTCTCCCCTTTGTGGGGTACTCATGAAGTTCCCCTTAGGTATGAGGTATCTCTTCTGCTTGGATTCTAATAGAGCCTTAAATTCAACTTTCTTTATTGCCTCTAATCCAGCCTTGGCTCTCGATGGGAATTCTGCAAGAACACCAGTAAGAAGCTGAAATCCTTGAGACCTTCTTTGTAAGGGGTTCGGCTGACTGAGATGAAACAGAGGCTGAGGCTGAAGCCAGAGGTGGGATTCTTCTCCTCTCCCCAAAGTGATCTTTTTTAGGGGCTTGGCTAGAAGGTTCCCATACTAAGGTGGCAAATTCTTGAATCCCTGAGTTCCATACTGGTCTGCTCTTTTACCCACAATGCATGAGCAAGTTTCCTCTACTAATTCCAACATCCATCCATGCAGTGTCACTCCCATTATCCAATTGCTTTTTGTTTTTTTAACCCCTTCCCTTACCTTCCACCTTAGAATCAATACTATATATTGGTTCCAAGGCAGAAGAGTGGTAAGGGCTATGCAATGGGGGTTAAATGACTTGCCCAGGGTCACACCAGCTAGAAAATGCCAGAGGCTAGATTTGAAACCAGGACCTCCCACCACCAGTCCTGGTGCTCTAGCCACTGTGCTGTCTAGCTACTCCATCATCCAATTGTTTTCAAAGAATTAATCAGGAAAATTTTCTACATTTTCTCTAGAACTTGTGATTAAAAGATTCGATTAGGAAGTACTCTCACCTGGTTAAGGTAGTAGGGCATAGCATCTTTTCACTTAAGCTGTAATCAAATTCCTTAATAACATTTCTGCCTTCATTGGGACCCTATTTGGGGACAGTCTTGATTTTTGTCTGTATGAGATCTGTACCATTTGACTATCTTGAGACTCTTTCCTGTATGGCACTGGGCAAGCTAGTGAAAGGACAATTTGTGTGTCTTCTTGGCGTGCTAGAGGACCTTTCTGAACTGGAGAAATGGGAAATCTGTTCAAAATGTACCCCAGCTGAGTTGCCAAGAAGAACAGATTTTGCAACGGCATCTGGAAGGAGAAAAGTATAATGAGGGACTAGCAAGAGTCCAGTCCTTTAAGCATGCATAATATGCTCTGTCTGCAGCCAGTCCATGGAGTGGGCTTTGGTACATCTTCTTCCAGGAATCAAAAATGGCAGACCCGTGTTCTACTTCATATCAGGCACAGGCATTGTGATTGTTCCCTATCTACTTGCTGATGTTATTGTTGTTCAGTTGTGTCTGATTCTTTTTTATCCCATTTGGGGTTTCCTTGGCAAAGAGACCGAAGTGATTTGCCATTTCCTATGCCAGTTCATTTTACAGATGAGGAAACTGAGGCAAATAGGGTTAAGTGACTTGACCAGAGTCTCGCACGTAGGAATCATCTGAGGCCAGATTAGAACTCAGAAAGATGAGTCTTTCTGACTCCAAACCTGGTACTCTATCCATGGTGCCACCTAGCTGCCCAATGTGTGGTGATACGAATCCTTTTAATTGGCTACTGAGTTAGGACTAACGGTGTCTCCAGTAGGAAAATGGGGCCTCTCTTCCCTAGGGGTCAGAGTCAAGGCTTGCTGTAAGCTTTTGGTGGGGAGAGATCTTCCTCCCAAAGGTAACATGGTGCTGCTATTTCTTGCATCCCTGATTTGTTTCTTCTTTTCTATTTCTAGGTGAATAGGTAGCAGAGAAGGGATGTTGTGGTTTAGTCATGTCCAACTCTTCATGACCCCATGGACACATCCATGGGATTTTCTTGGCAAAGATACTAAGGTGCCATTTCCTTCTCTAGTGGAGTAAGGCAAAGGTTAAGTGACTTACCCAGGATCACACAGGCCAGATTTGAACTCCTGACTCCAGACCTGGTGTTCTATCCCCTGAACCTCCTACCTGCCTCCCAGAGAAGAAAGAGACCCAACTATGAGCTTGTGAACTTTGAAAGGTTGAAAGCTGTACTAGAAATCCATTGCTAAGTATGGAGAGGAGCCAATCCAAAGGAGTGACCTGTTTGTACAGCCCAGAACCAAGAGCCCATGTACTATATGGCACTACTACAAGTAAAATTATGACTCTTCCTTGGCCATACCTGGAAGTAAACTTAGTGAAAAGAATAACTTTAAATTTGAAGCTGCTATCCCCAGGGATGTTGGTAGAAGTGGGGGGGGGGGGGGGGGAATGTGCCTTGGTTTGAGGGCTGTATTTGTGCTTCTTTATCTTCTCAGCAAATACTCCCTCCCCTTGGAAGATCCCTTTTATTGGTTGGTTTGTAGCATTTAAATGCTCAGTTAACTCCTTCCTCCCTTCTTTCCCCCTTTAAAAAAGGCATCATTTGACAAAAGGATTTATGTATATTAAAAAAAACTCTGTCTTATTTTGATTTATCAGCCCTTTATCTGGAGGTGGACACACACAAGTCATTTTCAAACACTATTTCTGTAGCTGCATATAATGTTCTCTTGGTTCTGCTTCTTTCACTCTTCGTAATTTCATGTAGGTCTTTCCATGTCTTCCCAAAATTAACCTGGTGCTCATTTCTTATAATGTTGTAGTATTCCATCACAATCATATGCCCCAACTTTTGTAGCCATTCCCCAATGGATGGGCATCCCTTAGATTTCCAGTTCTTTGCTGCCACAAAGGCTGCTGCTAGAAATGTTTTAGAGCATCTCGTTTCTTTTCCATTTTCCTTGACTGCCTTGGGAAACAAACCAAACAGACACCATTTTATAATTCTTCGAACCCAACTCCTGAGGGCTCCACAAAATGGTTTGATCAGTTCATAGTTCCACCAGCAGTGGATTAGTGTGTCTGGTTTTCCATATCTCCAACATTCGTCATTTTAGCCAATCTGATAGGTGTGAAACGATACAAGCAAATACGCTTTTTTAAAAAAGCTAATTGAGAGACAGCTAGATGGCTCAGTGAATTGAGAGCCATGCCTAGACATGGGAGTTCCTAGGTTCAAATCTGACCTCAGTCACTTCCCAGCTGTGTGACCCTAGGCAAGTCACTTGACCCCCATTGCCTAGCCCTCACCACTCTTCTGCCTTGGAACTAATACAGAGTATCCATTCTAAGGAGGAAGGCAAGGGTTTAATAAATGGATAGATAAATAGATAAATAAACAAACAAACGAATGAATGAATGAATGAGTGAATGAATGAATAAACAAATAAGTGAATAAGTGAACAAATAAATAAATGAGTGGATGGATGAATGAATGAATGAATGAATGAATGAAGGCTAATTTATATTAATTCCTCATTAGTGATATCTAGGAGATATAAACAAACCATTCTAGCTTGGTGCTAAATGACACTGACAAATTATATTGGGCCATTAATCACTAGCACTGAATGATATGGGACCCAAAGGGTGGGTGCTCTGATCAACAGCATAAAAAGAACCCCCTATTTCTTCAGTGGTTTGCCTCCTCCCGAGGGTCTCCAGGTCTTAACTCATATGAAGGAGCTTCAGGTCACTCAAATAATGGACTTTTCCTCATACTTTCTTGCTTGTTGTGTCCTGCATAAAGTTATTCCAGGAAAATCCCTTAGTTTCTACATAGGTTTGACTCATATCTAGAGTCTCTCCAAAAGGGAATCCTTTCTAGAAAGGTGACTAAAAAAAGAAGAAAGAAAAAGAAAAAAGAAAAGAAAAGTGACTCAAAGTACAATGTACTTTATATCCATGGAAGGAAAATGGCATTTATTTCCTCTACCACAAAATAGTCACAGTTCCCATTTACAGATGCTTCAAACAGAAAAGTTACCCATAACAAAAGAGTTGGAGGAGCCCGTAGACACAGAAAACAGAAGAGGTGCTCACTTGAAGGACTCATGGAATCAATCAACAAACATTTATTAAGTGCCTACTATGTGCTAGTCACTGCTCTCCACACTAAGAATACAAAAAGAGACAAAAGGCAGAAGAAGCCCATCACCTCAGTCACACTGTCCCAGAAGGTACTCCCAGAAACTGACTAGATTTCACCTTCAGCTCAAAGGCAGCTGAGTTACACAATGGAGAGAACATCTAGCCTGAGGCAGGGAGAACTAAGTTCAAATCTGACCTCAGACACTAACTTGTTGTATCACTTAACTTCTGCAAGTCACTTAATCACCACCTGCCTTAGTTTCCTCATCTGCCAAAGGGTGATAATAATAGTGCCTATATCCCATGATTATTGTAAGAATCAAATGAGAGGGACAACTGGGTAGCTCAGTGGATAGAGTCGGACCTGGAGATGAGAAGTCCTGGGTTCAAATCTGACCTCACACACATCCTAGCTGAGTGACCCTGGGCAAGTCACTTAACTCCCATTGCCTAGTCCTTACCACTCTTCTACTTTGGAACCAATACATAGTATTAATTCTAAGGCAGAAGGTAAGGAGTTAAAAAAAAAGACAAAACTTTATAAAAGTTAATTAATGTTAATTGATTCAATGGAACTGGGGTACTAGTCCCTGGTAATGAATAATGAAGGATAACACTTCCAAAATGGGAGCTTGAACTAATAGCTTTTTTTTAAAAAGAATCAAATGAAATATTAAAATTCTTAGCACAGTGTCTAGCGCATAGTGAGTGCTTTGTGAATGTTAGC
Organism: Monodelphis domestica; assembly: GCF_027887165.1. Classification (NCBI taxonomy): domain Eukaryota; kingdom Metazoa; phylum Chordata; class Mammalia; order Didelphimorphia; family Didelphidae; genus Monodelphis; species Monodelphis domestica. The sequence goes on along the minus strand of NC_077232.1, from coordinate 28,835,286 downwards.
TATTATTACTATTATTATTATCTCAGTCTATATTATCCAACTTATATGTGTTGGCCAGTAAGACATGCCTAGATTAGCCCCCTGGAAGTAGTTTTGCCATTATTGATGGGGCTTTTGGGGCTGTTCTTATTTTTCTGAGAAAGGTTTAGCCTGGATGCTGGGCATCTCCAGAATTACCAGTAAGTCACTGGTACTCGGAAAGAACTGCCAGGGAGTCGAGATCCAGACTCAGGTTCCCCTCATATCTTCCCTTTGTCAAATGCATCTCGAGTCATAGCCTCTGTTGAGTGGAGGAGGAGATGGGAGGACCCCCCCCCCACTCATTGGAAGTCTTGGCAGTCCCAGATGACACACTCCATGGCAGGGGATGGGAGAGCCAGGACATCCATCACTTTTCTTGTTTAGCCTCCTGAATGGGCAGCTCTTCCTGCTCAATTTCTATCAGCTCCAATTCAGGCTCCCGTGTCAGGAAATATGGGAAGGGAACCCCAAAGACAGAGCCCTGGTGCTGTGTATGCTTCAGTAAAGGGCTCGAGCACATACGAACCAAAAGTGGCCCAAGCTTATCTGCAGCCCCATCACCCCGCTGCAATAATAACTCCATCGCTTCCCTGAACAATGGTGGAGGTTGATACCATGCCAATGGGTTTGTCCTCCACTCCTGGAAATAGTGTACCCTTAGACAGTGGGAACCTATGAAACAGAGAGAATACAGGAATGGAATCCAAAGCCTCTCCATGGGCAACATCCACACCAACTCACCCAACAAGTCATCAACAAAGAAGTGTCAACCCCATTTGTTTAGATTTGGGGAAAGAGAGTGATGGTGAATGAGAAGGACCAGGCCATTGTTACAAGAAATTACAGCAGAATTAAGTATGAAGGAGCCTGGACTCGGGGACCAAGGTAGATCACACAAGCAATTGATATAAATGGCTCAGTACGCCACCAGAGGCTATGAAAATTTAGCAGCAACTGAATACAAAGTCTCAAGACATGACCTCGTAGCTAGAATCACTTTTCATGGATGGTAAATGGTAGATGGTAGATTGTAAATCCTCATACTACAAATATAGACTTCAAGATATCCCTGAAAACTCAACAAGTAAACTGGATGGAAACAAAAATATTATCACAGACTCAGTCATTGTCCATCATATCTGAAATATAATACTGATCCATAAAACCCAAGAACGCTTTTCAAAATAATACATTTATTTCATTACTTATGCCAAAATATCATACCAACTAGTCCATCTCCAAACTGCATAGGAAAACTATGCTTTGAAAATATAAAGCCCAAAATGATAAATGTTGGAGGGGATGTAGAAAAATGGGTCTGCTAGTCTTGGAGACTTGCTTTGCTGAGAATGATCCAGTCCTTCCCAATTGATCATCCCATAATATTTCTGTTTCCACGGGCATTGTTCTCCTGGTTCTGCTCACTTCACTTTGCATCAGTTCATATAAGTCTTCTAGCTTTTTCTGAGTTCATCCTGTTCATGGTTCCTTATGGTGCAATAGTATTCCATTACAATCATATCCCACAATTTATTCTCTAAGTAGTAGATGACCTCTCCATTCTTTGCCGCTACAAAAAGAGCTGCTATAAATATTTTGGTACAAAGAGGTCCTTTTTCCTTATCTCTGATCTCTTTGGGATACAGACCCAGTAGGGGTATTTCTGGATCAAAGTGTATGTATAGCTTTGTGGTCCTTTGATCCTGGTTCCATATTGTTCTCCAGAATGGTTATATCAGTTCACAGTTCCACCAACAGTGCATTAGTGTCTGTGGTACGTGACTGTGACACAAGAAACAATGAGCAGACTGATTTAAAAAAATTGGGGGAAAAACTACACAGGATAATGAACAGCAAAATGAGGAGAATCAAGAGTATATCCTATATAGCTAAAAACTCAATACTTGAATAAATTATGATTATCTCCAGAGACTGAACTGAAAAATGGAAACATGGAAGACAGTATAGAAATGTGTGTGTGTGTGTGTGTGTATAAAGTAAATATAGAGTCATACATACACCAAGAAAATAAAATCTAGTGGAAACAGGATGAGGTGCCCATCCACCATATTGTCCTATTTTCCAGTGGACCTGTATCAAGTAAGGATGCTTCCAGTGAGCCTACAGAAAGTGAATCTTTATCACAACACCATTATCCAAATTCAAAGAGCAGTTATTTCATCCATGGGTACAACAGTATACAGAATATTAAATATGAAAGAATACTAGAAGTTCAGTGACTTACTTCTAGGTCTCCACTGAAAAGATAAAATGTTCACTCTCATTGGTCATCACCACCATTGTCACTAACATTTGTAAATTACAAGTTTGCAGTGCACTCTATATGGACATGATCTGACATCTAAGCCTCACAACCTCTGGTAGGGTGGTAGATTTATCACTAAGTCTGGGTATTATTCATCCCATTTGACAGATGAGAAAACTGAGGCCCAATGGGTGAAATGATTTGTCCAGTGTCCCACAGCTAGTTAGCATCTAAAGTTGCATTCAAATTCTAGTTTTCTTGACTTCAAGTCCATTACTTTATACACAAAGCTTCACTTCCTCTGATCGTGCTCATTGGGGCTGCCTGGAGAGCAGCTATCTACGGCTTAAAATATTCTTTGGTTCCTGACTCCAAAAACTCTTCCTCAAGTGCATATACCTCAGTTGGGACACTTATTTGAATAATTAGCTAGTAGCCATAATCAACTCAAAGCAAAACCCCAAGTTGGCATCATATAAACAATATTAACAAAATTCTCATCTACCCCCCATAAATCTGGTGCTCACGCTTTCACAACCACAGACATTTATAAGTTGGATACAAAGAATAGAATACTTATCTTAGAATATATTAGTAGAGAACTGACGTATAGTTAACACGCTGGGCTACTGCAACTCAAGTCTCAAGTATTCTTGTATAATTGAAAATCTGTTACCCTAGAAAAAACTACCTATCCCAAGAGCCCACTGACTTCCTGTCATTACGTACTTCCTGTAAACAGAGACTAAAGGGAGTGGGCATTGAGGCTCCTGCTCTCTCTTTGGGCATGATACATTATCAGCAGTGATGGTGGTGAGTGGGGATTTTGAAAATGGCTAACCAGTCATGGGCACATGGTTTTTATTTTGTATCCTCTTTATTCCTTGATTTCTAATGATCATTTAATAAATCCCTTAAAATATACTTTTTATTATTGAGATTTTAATTTTTACACTGTGGTACCCTAATGTCTTTTCTTTTCTCCTGGTGTCCTCACATTGCTTATGGACCTAGATTCTCTCCTTTGCAAGTCATTCAACTACTGAAGTTTAACTCTCAGAATCCAGGACTAGCTCTCTTCTATGCTGCCAGTGGCCTTTCTACTAAGGATTGTCTCCCTCTTTGACTCCCTGGGATTGTTCCCAGTGGGGTAAGATGTCTCAACTATGCAAGTAGCACTGCTACAAAATATCATGGAGGGAAGGAAGAAATCTTGTTCCTTCCACCTCTCCACCTCTATTGCTCCTGGTAAAGGTACAAGGGGGCAAATCAAAGATCAATCTCTTAAGAGCTGAGTTATTCCTCCATAGGTGGCTCCCTTCTCTGATGCCAAGAGTCACATTCCTCAAAGTGTCTCTGCCACTATTGACTCCTTGGACAAGGTATCTTAATTGTTTAAAGGACCACCTGAGCCTGTCCTTCAAGACTTCTTCACACCTTATAAAGGTTCACAAAACCTTCCTCTAATTCCATTGTGCTTCCCTAAGGAATTTCTTCATACTTCCCATAAGATGTTAGTGGCTTATTGTCTTTGTTACCAAGTTCTTTTCCATGAATGATAGGCAGGAGAAGAAACCAAATGATCAAGAGTATCTTCACTAATTCCCCTCAGTTCTCACTACTCTCTTTAATAATAGCTAATGTTTGTTTTGTGCTTCAAGGTTGGTCAAGAGCTCTCCATATGTTTTATTTGTTCTAACCACCTCTCTCAGCCTGAGAAGAGTAGACCCATCCAGCTATTTTCCTATACTAAAGGAAATCAGATTCCAAAAAATCAGACACCAAAAGAGGGGGCTATTAGTGGTAGATGGAGAAGGGGCATCCTGGTCAACACAGAGCTGGGAGAGGTAAAGCAATTCAGAAGACGTTGGAAAGAGCAGCTGAATTGATGCTCATAATTAGTTTATCTGTACTTACCCAGAACAAAACCAATATAAAAGCAACAAAGAGTTACTAAATGCAAATAAATAAGCCCCAAATACCAAAACCTAGTCAGGTTTACATTATAGGCCCATTGGGACCTTGTTGGTGCTCTACAAAGGTTCATCATCAATAATGCAATTAAATAAACATAAAGGATACCCAAAAAAAAGGAAAGCCTAAATAAAGAAACTAGAAATAAAAAACTAAGTAAGGTAGGCAGGACAAACCTTAAGCAGTGGGGTGAATGAGTGGAGGAGTGGAGGGGAAGGGAAACTACATGGAACTGTGGAAAAAGCAATTAATTTGAAACTCATGATTGTGGCTGTTCAGTTGTTTCAGTCATGGACTACTCTTCCTGATACCATTGGGGGTTTTCTTGGCAAAGTACTGGAGTGGTTTGCCACTTTTTCCTCCAGCTCATTTTACAGATGAAGGAAGTGACTTGCCCAGGGTCATATAGATAATGAGTATCTAAGACCAGATTTTTTTTTTGCTTATTTCCCGCCTTTCTTTTTTTTAATTTATTTTTATTTTTTAATATTTTTCCATGATTCCATGATTTATTTTCTCTCCCTCCCCTCTCCCAGAGCTGACAAGCAATTCCACTGGGTTTTACATGTGTTATCATTTAATACCTATTTCCATATTGTTCATTTTTGAAATAGATTAATCTTTTAAAATCAAAATCCCAAATCATACTCCCATATAAAGAAGTGATAAATCATATGGTTTTTCTTCTGTATTTCTACTCCTACTGTTCTTTCTCTCATTGTAGATCATGTTCTTTCTCATAAATCCTCAAGATTGTCCTGGATCATCATAGTGCTACTAGTAGCCAAATTTATCACATTGTATCATTCCACAATGTTTCAGTTTCTGTGTACAATGTTCTCCTGGTTCTGCTCATTTCACTCCGCATCAGTTCATGGAAGTCTAAGACCAGATTTAAACCCATGAAGATGAGTTTCCTTGACTCCAGACCCAATGCCCTATCCTCTATGCCACCCAACTGACCTCAAGCTCATAGTCTTGAATTCAAATCCTGGCTCTTCCTCCATTATCTGTATGACTTTGGCCATGTTGAGTCATCTTTCTAGGCTTCAGCTTTCATGCATAAAAAGGGAGTCCCACACCTCAGGCTTAGCTGATGTATCTAATAAAGTGATCTGTGATACCTTTAGCAGGGATATCAATCAAATCTCTGATTGAGTTAGAGGATCAATCAGGTAAACTAGCTATGAACAATACCTAGACTCCTCTATTAAATCATTTGGTCAAACGTATAAACTAAACTAAACGTATAAACTGAAAACTAAAAGTAAAAATGAAAATAAATAAAATAAATTTTATTTATACAAATATATACAAATAAAATATATAAAACATATAAAACGAGGTTCGTCAATTAAGCTGGAAAGGATTGAAGTCCTTGACATCACTGGGTAATCTGATGATAAAATGTCTTAGAAATCAGAGAACGAGATTCTAGCAACTGCTCTGAGATTTCAGCATTGGGAGTGCTTTGAAGAACCATACCCTTACCCTTACACCTAGAGCCAGAGGCCCATGAAGGGAGGGATGGAGGGAAAGGGGAGCCCCAGAGGGAGTGTCCCTTTCCTTCTATCTCTCTTCCTTTGACCATGACATGGGGGAGATTGTACTAGCCACAAAGTATTCAGCTGAGAGGGGACAACCCAGACCGGCTGAGTGAAGGCAGCTTCAGGGGCAGGACCTTTCCAGGCAGAGAGAAATGAAACCTTCAGGCCTCCAAAAGACCATTGATGTCCAGAGCTCATCAGAGAGCTACCCTCACCCAAGGAGAATGTTATGAGGACTCCACAAGGAGAGTCCAAGACTTCCCTAGCCTTGAGCCCCCTTCCCCCCAAACTCTGTAAGGACTTACTTGGAGAAGAGAGAGTGTCACAGACTTTGGGGAGGAGTATTTTGCAAACACCCCTTTAAAAAAGCTAATAATTGCTCATCGGGGCCACATTAGATGGGGCTCAGGAACCAAATTCTAGAATCCCGACCCTTATGGATTACTGCTAGAATCTTGAGGGAGATGTAGTAAACTGAGCTCTGGGAGCACAACCTACCAACTCAGATGGGGTTTGGAAGAGTGAACTCATAAGTGATGAACAAAAGGAGGCCCAGAGAGGCGATTTGTCCAGTGTCACACAGGAGGAAGTGACAGAGCTGAGATTTGAAGCCAGATTTTTTGACTCCAAATTTGAGGCTCTCTCCAGTGGGTAAGAAGTTTTTAGAGTCATTATTATGTATTGGTTCTCAGGCAGAAGAGCTGTAAGGGTTAGGCAATGGGGTTAAGGGACTTTCCCAGGGTCACACAGCAAGCAAGTATCTGAGGCCAAATTTGAACCCAGATCTTCCACCTCCAGCTCTAGTGCTCCATCCATTGCCCTCCCTCACTGCCCAGTTAACAATAAAATAAAACAAAACTCGGGAGAATTGAGTTCAAGTGATGCTCACAACATTTTATGGGCCAGTAGAACCAATACCTTAAATGAGCTCATTCTAGGGTCCACGATGTCACTGATGTGAATGCTGCTTCTGGTGATGGAGATGGCAGCATCCTGGACCTTTACACTTGCTTAGCCTGAGAAATTCTCCACTGGGTTAGCATCCCTGCCCTTAGCAAGACTGGTCCTCAGATATCCATCACCCAGAACCCACTCAAAACCTTCCCAGGTTGAGAAGACCTGTTGGAACTTTGTGCCCTGCTGGCACAGCCTTCAGGAATCCAGGCAGGGGCCGGCTAAATCCCCCCCATGATCCATTGGAATAAGGCCAGTGTCTAAAAAGAAAAGAAAAAAGCCAAATTAGCAGCAGAACTAGCCACTAAGGATCTGATTTCCTCAGACCAGGGGAAGTCACCCAGCCTGATGCATCCTGCAACCCATCTGTGACTTAGGAGATAAATCTTCAAGGATTTCTCCTTAGGAGACATATTATTCTGTGCTCTGGGCATTCTCGAAGGCTATAGTTGTAGAGAAGGTATAACTTGCATCATCAGTAAGGAGGAATTTCCTCATCTGGGACTTCCCCAATCCCTGAAATCACAAGTCCAGTTCCTACCCCATACCCTTTTCCCAGAACCACCCTCGGAGGCAAATAATATAAATCTGATCATCCCCCACTTTATAGCTCTGGTTCAAGTGACTTGTCCAGGGTCACATAGTCAGCAAAAGTTTAAGGCAGAACTTGGACCCTGTGTCTTGGGTCCCAGTTGGCTTCTCTTTCCTTCCTTTTACACACGTGGGCTAGACAATAAGGAATTCAGATGAGAGAGAGCTGATCTGGGGCCATTGTGATCCAGTGCGTCACAGAATGGATAGGAAGGCGAGATGATTCCTTTAGGAGAGATGGGCTGAAGGAGGGCATGTCATGGAATGAGCACAGCCCATTTGGAGGGCAGGGAATAGATGTTGGACTGGAACGTAAGTGACCTCTCTGAAAGAGGAATGAGAAGAGGGCTGGAATGGGGCCCTGACCCAGATTGTGGAGGGCCCTGAAGATGGGGGGCCATCTGTAGGAGACCCCCTTCCTGATGTGAGGGAGACAGTGTTAGAGCAACACGGGCTTTAGCGCAGGAGACTCGGGTTCTGGTCTTGGCCTCATCATCATCAGGAAGACCTTGGCCCAGGACGTTGGTTTCCTCATAGGTAAAAAGTGGGGATTGACTTGGATATCTTATGATTTGGGGATCCCTGAGGACATACACTTGCCATCCCCCCAACCAAGGAGGAAATGGGGAACAGGCCAACCCAGAATCTTCCTGGGACTACCAGGGCAGCTAGTCTAAAGCCAGTAAACAGGCAGAAAGGGGTTCAATAAGCCCCTTGAATAGACCTCGGCCCCATCAGAGTAGGCAGCTACTAAGTGGGACATACTAGAAAGGGCTCAGGCGTGGAGGCAAGAGATGTGTATGAGGGATGTTGAAACCCAAGCTAAGACACTTACTCACCCAGTGATGCTGGGCAAGTTCTATAACTTCTCGTCGGTACTATCATTATCCCCATTCTACAGATGAGAAAACAGAGGAGGAGCAAGGTTCAGTGACTCTCCCAGAGTCACATAGCTAGAAGATGTTTGAGGCAGGAAAGACCAGCCCTTTGCACCCTAGTCTAAGCCCTCACTCAGTGAAGAGGAGGTGTGTGTGCACCGGGGAGGAAAGGAAGGAACCAAAATGTAGCAGTTGAAGAAAAGGCCAGAACAGGGAAGCCTGGGGCTGCCTCACAGCCACCTCCTATCTTTGCCATTGCCGGATATTTAAGAATGCCAGCAATGGGCACGCTGCCCGCTTTCAAGGGCGGTAGTCCATCTAGGAGACACGTTTTGGCTCCAAGGGAACATAGCATCCACATAAGGAACTGAGTGCTGAGAGCCAAGTGCGCAAAGGATGGTGGGACAGCCCAGGGAGGCCCCTCCAGCATCCCTCCCCAAACAGTACCAGAATCACAGATGCTCAGGTTTGGAAGGGACCTCGCGGGCCATCTGGACCAACCCAGACACTGACAGCTTAACTGACAAGTGGCCGTTCAGCCTCGGCTCCAAGACCCACCATCAAGAGGAACCTGCTCCCTCCTGTGGCATCCCCATTCCACTTTGGGACCACTTTGATTGTCAGCACATTTTCCCTCCAAGCACTTCTGAAGCTGCCATCCCACATCTCCTCGTCAAACCTAATTCTGTCCTCAGGGACCAAGCACAGCAAATCGGCTCCCTCTTCCGTGTGACAAGTCTTCAGAAAGAGTTAGCAGGCCTCCCCTTCCCCACACCCCTATGGTCTGCTCAAGGCCCAGCATCCCCAATATGGTATCAACTCAAGACCCTTTGCCATCCTGGCTCCCCTCCTCTGAACTCCTCTTCCGACACATGGGGCATCCCAAAAGGAACATAAGACTCTCTACTTGAGGTTGGCCTAAGTCAGGTGCATTGACATGATCACCGCTTTCTTTTTGGACACCAAGATTTCCTTCTCTTCTTCCCTCCCTCCCTCCCAACCTCCCTCATTCCTTCTTTACTTCCTTCCTTTCTTCCTTCCTTCCCTTTTTCCTTCCTTTCTTCCTTCCTTCCTTTCTTCCTCCTTCCCTCTCTTCTTTCCTTCCTTTCCTCCTTCCTTCCTTCCTTCCTTCCCTTCCTCCCTCTTTCCTTCCTTCCCTTTTCCTTCCTTCCTTCCTTCCATCCTTCCTTCCTTCCATGCTTCCTTCCTTTCTTCCTTCCTTCCTTCCCTCTCTCCTTCCTTCATTTCCTCTTTTCCTTCCATCCTTTCTTCCTTTCCTCCTTCCTTCCTTCCCTTCCTCCCACTTTCCTTCCTTCCTTCCTTCCTTCCTTCCTTCCTTCCTTCCTTCCTCCCTCTCTTCTTTCCTTCCTTTCCTCCCTCCTTCCTTCCTTTTATCTTCCCTCCTTCCTTTCCTCCTTTCTTCCTTCCCTTCCTCCCTCTTTCCTTCCTTTCCTTTTTTCCTTCCTCCCTCCCTCCCTTGCTTCCTTTCTTTCTTCCTTTCTTTTTTAACTTTCTGTCCTAGTAACAATTCTAAAACAGAAGGATATGGATCAGACAAATAGGATTAAATGACTTGCCCAGGTTCATACAGCAGCTAGGAGACCAGATTTGAACCCAGGTTCTGCCAACTCCAGGCCTGGTGTTGGCGTTCTCTCCACTGTGCCACCTAGATGCCCCTCCAAGCTTGTCTCAAAGTAGACCAAAATCACGTTCCCTTTTCTTACAGCCATCTCACATCATTAACCTCTAGAATTTTTTTCCGGACAAACTGCTTACAAAGCTAACACACACCTCCCCCATTCTGGTCCTCATGGAGTAGATTTTAAACATCAGTAGAAGCCTAGTAAGAGGCTGGTAGGGATCCTTGATCCCACATTCAGATTACCCCTCCCCTAAGGCAGAAAGTTCTAACAGAAAATGACTGTTAGGGGAGAGGGCTGGAATGGTGCAAATTACAGTGAGAGGAGGAGGGGATATATCAAATGGGGAGGGAATCACAGAAAAATGAAAGTTCTTTTAAAAGGGAATAGATAAGGTAATGAATTACATGGAGATGGGAGGGGGAGATAAAGACTGATGTTACACTTTGAATTTCAAAAGTTCTTTCATGTATTTATTTTTTAGAACTCCTTTCTTCTGTCTTACAATCAATTTCAAGGCAGAAGAGTGGCAAGGACCAGGCAAAGGGGGTTAAGTGACTTGCCCAGGGTCACACAGCTAGGAAGTATCTGAAGTCACATTTGAACCCAGGATCTCCCAACTCCAGGCCTGACTTTATATCCCCCCCAGCCACCAAGCTACCCCAAATTTAAGAGGTTCTTAAAGAATGACAGATTGTGAGACAACTAGGTAACTCAGGGGAGATAGTACCAGGCATGGAGACAGGAGGATCTGGGTTCAAATGTAGCCTCTGACTCTTCTTAGCTGTGGGACTCTGGGCAAGTCATTTAACCCCCATTGCCTAACCCTTGCTGGTCTATTGCCTTGGAACCAATATTCAGTGAAGGGGTTCCATCTTTTGCCTCTATTAGGGTTCAGGAGCTTTCTCTCCTCTCACCCCTTAGACCCCGGCTCCATTCAATACTCAGCCCAAGTGGCAGCTACAAGATATTTCTTAATCCCTCTTGATCTACTCCTTCCACAGTGCAGTGACAGATGCTCTCCTATTCCCCCAAATTACCTTGTATTTGTCATTTCTAATTTGTTCACTTGTTGTTTTCACTCAGGTAGAATGTTAACTCCCTGAAAGCAGACATTCTCTTGTTTACATTTTTGGCGCCCAACATAGGGATTGACCTGACATGGACATTTGATAGCTACTTCTTTGAACTCGTTCAGATTAAACCACTTCCTTACCTATAAAAGGATTGAAAAAATAAATCTCAGGAAAAAGAAAAAAAAAGAGCCAGTGTCAGAGATATCGTCACAGAAGACTGCATCCAATTGTTTTGTTTTAATTATTTTAAAGTTTTATTTTATCATAATTACAATTTATTCTATTAGAATTATTTTAATTGTTTTGTTTAGTTATTTTTCCAGACTACATTTGACATGATTTTTGATCATTGTTTTCTAATATTTTATAATCTATGTTCTCTTCTCCCGTCCCCAAGACAGCAGGTAATATGATATAGGTTGTACATTTTTATCATACAATACATATTTCCATGTTCCTGATGTTGTGAAAGAAGATACGTATCACTTACACTAGAAAAAAATTCATGGAGGAAACAAAGTGAAGAATGGATTGCATTTGGTCCTTTTATGGCGGTGGAGAGCCTTTTTAGACATGAGTCCCTTGGAGTTGTCTTGGATCCTTGCATTGCTGATAAATCATTCACAGTTGCTCATCGTGCATTATTCTTGTTACTATGTACAATGTTCTCCTGGTTCTGCTCACTTCACTTTGCATCACTTCTAAGAAGTCTTCCAAGGTTTTGGGGGATGATCTCGTTTGTCCATTTCTTATGGCACAATGGTATTCCATTACAATCGGATACCACAACTCGTTCAGCCGTTCCCCAACTGAGGAACAGTCCTCTGGTTTCCAGTTCTTGGCCACTACAAAAAGAGCAGTTGTAAATATTTCTGTACGAGTAAGCCCTTCTCCCCTATCTGACCTTTTTGGGATTCAGACCTACGAGTGGTATGGCTGGGTCAGAGGGAGTGCCCGATTTGATGGCCCTTTGGGCAAGGTCCTAAATTGTTCTCCAGAAGGGGTGGATGAGTTCATAGCTCCAGACAGCATCCAATTGTCAGGATTTGAGACTCGGTGATAAGGAGAAGTTTGGAAACCAACACAAATGCCAGAGACCCAGAGGAGATTTCAGACTCTCGGTGGGAGTAGATAGATATTTGTTATAGAGGTAAATGAGCCAGCCTCTTCTGGGGGAACCCAGAAAAAGAACCCTGATTCCTTCATAGCCCTGAAGAAGTTTTCATATAGAATCTTGAACTGAAAAAGAAACTTTGAGATCAAAAGGCTGTCCCCACACCCATTCCTTTTCAAAGAAAATGGGACATAAGTGACCTACTAGATGGATAATGGTAGGCAAATTACCAGAGGTAGAGTCAGAAAGGATCTGGATTCAAATCCTGCCTTTCTGTGGGAACATTGGCAAATCATGTAACCTCTTTGAGCCTCATTTTATCTATCAGTAAATTCCTGTAGTCTATTTTGTAGGGTTATTATGAAGCCTAAATGTATGTATTTATATATTTCTCTATATATTACACAATATATGTTTTTATATATAAATTTATATATTTCTATTTTTATTCCATCATTTTTCAGCCATGTCCAACTCTTTGTCAAAGCTATCAGTTATTAGCAATATATAGAGTTGGCAATAATAAGAAATAGCAATGTTTTTATGGCCTTTTAAGGTTTGCAAAGCACTTTACAAATATTATCTCATTTGATCCTCACAATAACCTTGCAAAGTGGTGTTCTTTGGTTTATTAGTCATGTCCAATTCTTCATGACCCCATTTGGATTTTTCTTGGCAAAGATACTAGAATCAGTTGCCATTTCCTTCTCCAGCTCATTTTACAGAGGAAGAAGCTGAAGTAAACAGGGTTAAGAGATTTGTCCAGGGTCACACAGCTAGTAGGTGTCTGAGGTTGGATTTGAACTCAGATCTTCCTGGCTCCAGTCCCAGGGGTCTATCCATTTTTTTTACCAGCTAGCTTCCCCTAATAATTACAATTACTGTTTATTTACCCCATTGGACCTTTATCCATGCCCCTCTCTCTCTCTCTCTCTCTCTCTCTCTCTCTCTCTCTCTCTCTCTCTCTCTCTCTCTCTGTGTCTTCCTCTGTCTCTCTCTCTCTGTGTCTCTCTCTCTCTCTGTCTCTGTCTGTCTGTCTGTCTGTCTGTCTGTCTCTCTCTCTCTTTCTCTTCCACACACCACCAGGTGCCCGATGCGGGCCTTCTACTTTTCCCACTAAATGAGCCTGTCTCTCTGAGTCTTCTCCATCCCCACTGCAACTTGTCGGCTCTCTCTTTTCAGCTGCCATGCTCTTTTTAAATAAACTCCATTCTCGAAAAAGAGAGACAAGGGAAGGAAGCTGGAGTGGGCACAGAAAAGAATAATACCAATGATTCATGGCATGGTCGAGATGGAACAGCAACATCCAGGATCAGCAATTAGGCGTAATAGAGTGTTCTATTTGCCAAGTGCTGGACAATCCCCCTTATTGCACAAGGTGGATGAGGGGATTGGCATGAAGGTGGGAAGGAATGAGCTATAATAGTTCTTTTGTGGGGATGGCAGAAAAGCTACTGAATTGGGAAGGAAAGGCCCTAGGTTTGAATCTCCTCTCTGTGGATTATTTATCTGTGTCATCTTGGATGAATCACTCCTCTCTATGGGCCTTAGTTTCCCCATCTGTAAAATGAGGGAGCTGGACTAGATGATCCTCAAATTCCCTTCTGGTTCTAGATCTTAATAATCCTCTGTCCTGCCCCACATTTCTGACTGAGTTCCTTCTACTGCACTATGGTTTGGGGCTTTAGAAGAAGAATGAATTGGGGAGTCGACGAAGGGGGAAAATTTGGCAGCTGGCACCCTATTCCAAATGAGCAGCTATAGAGCTCTAGATCTGGGGTCAGGAAGACCTGAATTCAAATCCAGTCTTAGACACTTACTAGCTGTGTGACCCTAAAAAGTCACTTAACTCTGTTTGCATCAGTTTCCTCATCTGTCAAATGAGCTGGAGAAAGAAGTCACAGATCTCTCCAGTATCTTTGCCAAGAAAAACACCAAATGGGGTCCTGAAGAAACCAAGATGACTGAAATGACTGAACAATGTGTCGGACCTGGAAGGAACCCCAGAGATTCTCTAATCCAAATTGGACCTGGCTTAGAGTCCACCCTACAATCTACCTGACAAGCAGTCCATGAGTCTTTGCATGAAGACCTTTAGCCTGGAGGAACCCACTACCTTCAGGGGAAACTGTTGGGATAGCTCTAATTTTTAGTTATTTCCTCCCATCTAAGGTGTGGTAGACACAGAGCTTCCCTCAAGCTGCCGCTGACCCTTTTGGACTGTGTGACCTTGGGCAAGTCACTTACCCTCTCCATATTCTTCGTGACTTTCTAAGATGAAGTCATCCAGAAGGTGCCCACCTACTCTGGTGGGGGAGTTCCTCTACTAATGATATCATAGATTCAGGCTCTACTGCTTCTTTATATCCGACTTAAATGTTCTTCTTTCTAATTATTATTCTTGGATCTTCCCTCTGGAACTGAACAGCACAAGTCTACTCTTTCACCTGTTGGCTCTTGACAGACATGGGCACAGTTATAAAGCCTTAGGTCCCTGGCCTGGCCCCAGAGGTATGCTAGCAGGCAACTGGGCAGTAAGTAGATAAATCCCATTTGTCCCTCCACTGAGGGGTTTGAATAATGTTGATTGATTGACTAATTGATGACAGCCATGACTTGTTGATGCCCTATTATGGTCCCACTCTCCCCTCTCCCACCAATGGCCATCCATTGCCATGCGTTGACCTCATCATTAATCTCTGGCTAACTGTGACCCAGACATTGGTCAAGGCTGAACTGGCGAGATCCACAATTGTCCCTTTGGAAACCTCTGATCTTAAGGACACTGGAGAGGAACATGGCAGGCATATATAAGCAGGGGACAATGTCCCATGCAAGGGATCACACAGGACATCAGGAGTAAACGGTGCCATCAGAGAAAGTGGGAATGGAAACAAAAAATAGGGAGAGACAGAGAGAGACAGAGAGGGAGAGAGAGACAGAGACAGAGAGATAGGGAGAGGAGAGACAGAGACAAAGACAGAGAGAGGCAGAGAGGGAGAGACAGAGAAGGAGAAAGAGAAACAGAGACAGAGAGGCAGAGAGGGAGAGGAGAGACAGAGACAAAGACAGAGAGAGACAGAGAGGGAGAGACAGAGAAGGAGAAAGAGAAACAGAGACAGAGAGGCAGAGAGGGAGAGGAGAGACAGAGAGAAGCAGAGGGGGGGGATAGAGAGAGACAGAGACAGAGAGAGAGAGACAGAGAGGGAGAGAGAGACAGAGGGATTGAGAGACAGAGAGAAAGGCAGAGACAGAGAGGGACAAAGAAAGAGAGAGAGATAGAGAGGGAGAGGAGAGACAGAGACAGAGAGATTGAGAGACAGAGAGGCAGCAATGGACAGTCCATGTGCTACACTTGTGTCCTCATGATGGCAAGACAAATGGAGGAAGGCATGTTCGGTGGACCCCTTGTGGTGAAATGAAGGCTAGACATGGACATGGAAGGAATATCCACTGGATGCATTTTAGAACTGAGTAAGTATATCATGGCACCCGAGGATTTAGAGATGGCCTTGGGTTGACCTAAGCCAACCTCCGTCATTTTGCAAAGGTGAAATCACTTGCCTGGGGTTGCCCCGGTAGCCGAGATGTGACTCAACAGTCTGTCTCCAATCCTTGCACCAGTGTGCTTTGGGGCCGTTTTGTTGGGTTTTTTAATCGCGTTTTATATTAAGCAGTGTTTTCCCAGAGGAACTTAAATGGCCACATTTTTACAGATCCAAAAAATCAATAAATAAGTCCTTTTTCAGCAGTGGGAAAGCCCTTCCTGTCCCTGTTAAGGCAGAGTTTAAAATCTGGCTGCTGACATGGGGGTACATTTGATCTCTTTAAAGACAGACAGGAGAGGACAGCAAGAGAAGACAGTGACTACGGAGCTCTCGGCTCCCGTGAAGCCATAAAAGCCAAGGGTCCAGCATAGATACTATTATAGCAGGCACCTGGTCCAGTGGATAAAGTGCAGACCCTGGACTCAAGAGGACCTGGGTTCAAATCTGGCTTTAGACAACTATTAGCTACATGACCCTGGGCAAGTCACTTCATGATGTTTGCCTCAGTTTCCCTGATATGTAACATGAGCTGGATCAGGTAACATTAAACCACTCCAGTATCTCTGCCAAGAAAACCCCAAATGAGATCAGGAGCAGTCAGATGTGATTGAAAAATGACTGAAATAACAAAGGAGGGGGACTAGCCACTAAGCCCAGTCCTTATGAGCATTAAGATTGTTTCCTTATGTGCATCAGTATTTGTCCTTTTGTTTTAACAGAAGGGGTTAGTCTAGAGCCCTGTGAGCTTTAAAATGTTAAGGGGGGGGGCAGCTGAGTGACTCAGTGGATTGAGAGCCAGGCCTAGGGATGGGAGGTCCTAGGTTCAAATCTGGCCACAGACACTTCCCAGCTGTGTGACCCTGGGCAAGTCACTTAACCCCCATTGCCTAGCCCTTACTGCTCTTCTGCCTTGGAACCAATACACAGTATTGATTAAGATGGAAGGTGAGGGTTTAAAACATAATAATAAAATAAAATAAAATAAAATGTTAAAAGGGCCAGGAGGGAGGGAAGGAGGGAGTCCAAGCTGAATGCTGTAGCCATTCTAGCATCAGTGCCCTAAGGAACAAGGTAGAACCATAAAAATCCAACCCAGCAGTAGCCAAGACAAATGCATGATCTTCAAGACCTGATCTGGTGGCAGCCAAGAGGAGGAATCATCCAAAGGGTCGCCAGTTTGGGATATGTACTTGGTAGAAATACTACTGTGTAGAGGTTCTTTAATCTAAGTTCAATCTTCCTAGAGACCCAGGAGGTACAGGGATAGGGATGGTACCCTAGAGGTTCTTCAGGGAAATGTTTGTACTTCTGTAACTGTTCTATCTTTTTTTTTAAACCCCTTACCTTCTATCTTAGAATCATTACTGTGTATTGGTTCCAAGGCAGAAGAGTGGTAAGGGCTAGGCAATGGGAGTTAAGTGACTTGTCCAGGTTCACACAGATTTGAACCCAGGACCTCCCATCTCTGGGCCTGGCTCTCAATCCACTGAGCCACCCAGCTTCCCCCTGTTATATCTTTTAAGATAAAAGTTCATAAAAGATGGGCAGCTAGGTGGTGCAGTGATTCAAGTGTTGAACCTGGAGTCAGGAAGACCTGAGTTCAAAACTAGATTATTAGTGCCATGACCCTAGGAAAGAAATTTAACCTTGTTTCCCTCAGTTTAACCATCTATAAAATGGACTAGAAAAGGAAATGGCAAACCACCCTATTATCCTTGGCAAGAAAACGCCAAATAGGGTCATGAAGAGTCAGATACGATAGAAATGAGGGAAAAACACCAAACTATAAAAGATAGTTTTAAGATAAAACTATAGGGAGCAGCTGGGTGGCTCAGTGGATGGAGAGTCAGGCATAGAAAGAGGAGGTCCTGGGTTCAAGTCTGGCCTTAGACACTGTAAGGATAAGTACTAAGGGCCAGAGTAAAAGTCACAGATTATCTTTAAGAGGAAAGGAGGAGAATTTAGATACAAGCCTCAGGGGGGAAAGATTCTGGAGGAGAGGAGGATCTTGGGATTTAACTGTTTCTAACTGTCACTCTGGATCTAGCTTTCACTGAGCTGGAAGGAAGATCTTTGCTCTGGCATCCCCTGGGAAAACCTAATCTTGTGAAAAGATTTAGGGATTCCTGGGTTGGAGTATTGCCATTGGAGGAGACTGCCTTTTCCCTGGAGTTCAGAGACCAACCTGCCTGAGAGCTACCAGTCAAAGACCAGCTTGGCTAAGGTAATCCCAAGGGTTTGTCCCCTGGGACTCTGGGTCACCTGGAAAGCCAAGCCCAGACTTGAGAGGGGATTCAGGCTCCTGGTGAGTCTTGTCTTCTTAGCCTTCTTGAAGACGATCTGGGTAGTTAGCTGATGGGCAGATAGCATTTGGGTTTTTAAGTAAGATCAGATAGTGGATAGGCAGGACCTACAGAAGCAACGAAGAGTCCCTCTTGCGAGATACGTAGAAGGTGGGTTGAGTCTAGATCTGTAGTTTTAGAACCCTTCCTACCCTTTCCCTTTAATCCAATTATCAAAATAAACTTGGTTTCCAAGGCCCAAGGGTTTTGTGCTTTACTGGCCCTGGGAGGTCCCTAGGTGGGTGTTTCTCATCTCCCATCCATCTAGGCTTTCCCAAACAATCTACCTCCCTTTGGAGGAAGGATTTTATTTCAACACTTCCTAGTTGTGTGACCTTGGGCAAGTCACTTAACCACCATTGCCCAGCCCTTACCACTCTTCTGCCTTGGAACCAATACATAGTATTGATTCTAAGACAGAAGGTAAGGAGTTAAAAAAAAAGACAAAACTTTATAAAAGTTAATTAATGTTAATTGATTCAATGGAACTGGGGTACTAATCCCTGGTAATGAATAATGAAGGATAACACCTCCAAAATGGGAGTTTGAACCAATAGCATTAGAAAAGAGACACTCCATCCCCAGAAGTATCCTTGAGGAGAGGGATAGAGCTGCCCTGCCTCTGGGATAGTCTAGATTATTCACTGAATATGAGATCAAAAATACTCTTGATCCAGTAATTCTTCTGCTAGAAATTCTACAGACTACTTCTACCATGGAAGTCAAAGACATACAGAAAGGTTATATGTGTGTATACACACATATACATACATACATATACATACATGTTCTTTCTGCGGCATCAAAGGATTGGAAAGAAAGTGGGTGCCCATAGATTAGGGAATGGTGGGATATATTGTGCTTCTGTTAATATAATGGACATCATTGTGCCATTAGAAACTATAAATATGAAAAATTCATAGAAATTTGGGAAGACATATGAATGAGGGCAGATCAAACAAGAGCCAGAATGCATGCCAAGAGACAATAACACAAAAGAAACAACATAGAAAGTTTTCAGGACTCTGACCCATTGAATGGCTATTAGTTCCCTTAGAAAGCTTGATGATGAAGTGTGTCTCTCAACCCTCCAAAGACAGGGGTGGCAGACGAGCATTGTGGAGGCAGATGCATGCTAGGTACGCTTTCAGTTGTGATCAGTGTGCTGATTGTCTTGACTGTTTTTCTTTGTTACAAGGGAGAGTTCTTCTTGGAGGGGCAGGAGTCATTGGGAAGTCACAGTGATTTTTTTTTTAAAGAAAAGAGCATCAATAAAACATCTAAAGAGAAAAAAAGAAAAGATTGGTCTTAGAGGCAGAAATCTTGAGTTCAACCCAGATTTTGATGCCAACAAATTGTAAGGAAAATAAATGGAAAGACTTAGAATAAGCAATGAGAAAACAAAACTATCATTCTTTGCAAATGACATGATGGCATACTTAGAGAACAACAAAAAAAAACTAGTTAAAATAATTAACAACTTTAGAACTGCTGCAGGATATAAAATAAACCCACATAAGTCATCAACATTTCTGTACATTTCCAACGAAGTCCAACAGCAAGTGATAGGAAGAGATAGTTCACTTAAAATAACTGTAGATAATATAAAGTATCTGGGCATCTACCTGCCAAGACAAATTTAAGAATTATGTGAACACAATTACAAAACACTTTACACACAAAGTCAGATCCAAACAACTGGAAAGATATCCATTGCTCATGGATAGGTTGAGCCAATTAATAGAAATGACAGCTCTATCTAAACTAATTTACCTATTCAGTGCCATATCGAACAATCAACCAAATAATTAATTCATGGAGCTAGAAAAAATACTAACAAAATTTATTTGAATACTAAGAAATTGTGTGATCTTGGGCAAGAGGTTACTCTCTGATCCAACTTCTTCCCAGAGCTTATTGTGAGGAAAGTGTTTTGTGAACCTCAAAGTGCAAGAGAAATAAGGCTTGTTGTAAACACTAATCTCATGACTCCAGATTCAACAGTCTTTTTCTATACTGCCCAGGATTTACGTCCATAATTATTGACTGACTGACTGGAAACAAAATAGGAGTCCTTCCATTAAAGAATGGCTAAATAAATTGTAATGTATGGAGGTAATCGAATATTGCTATTCTGTGTAATATTGTGACATGGGGCGTGTGACCATGAGCCCATAGATGCTGCCACTGCAGAGTTTGACTGGGGTGATTCTGTCATAAATAGCAGTTGAGGCATTAAAAACAGAGAGATATATGCTCATCAAAATTGTTTATCATTGTGACATCAAAGATGCCAAAGTCATCTATTGCATCCTGACTTTTGTCTTACTGCTGGACTTTGATGACTCTGGAAGAGAAAGTGGGGTTGATAACTTTGTGTAACTGTCTTACTGAAATCTAATTCATGTTCAAGTCAAGACATTACTCAATGTTTTCATTGGTCCTCTCCAAAAATGAAGGACAAACAACTCCAACCCTTGTGATGGAGGAACTCAATCAAGAAGTCAATAAACTTTTATTAAGTATTTAACATTATTGGTTGCTCCTATTTTTCCAGTTAAATGAAAAGTTTGACTTGTGCTAGGCTAACATTGAAGAGGATGCCATAAGGACTAATATCTATGCATATATACTATATATTCATTATTCATGACACTGAAACATATAGTGAATACTAGTGAAGAAGGGAAATATTGGCCACAGGGCATCCAAACAGGGGACTAATAATCACAGTAATAATAATAACAATAAAAGCCTTTCATTTAACCTTCATTTATTCAGTCAGTATAAAAACACTTATTAAACTGAATAGAGGACTGTGTTCAGCATTGAAGAAGATCCACAGTTCAGAGGAAACACAGTCCTTGCCTTGATGGAGTTCACAGTCTGGTAATGGGGATAAAACATATACACAGAATGTAACTGTAGCAAATAAAGTTTGATAGTAAAAATGTGCAAAAATGAAAAGAGATAGAAATAGGGTTGAAGGAACTATACTAAGACAGTTGGTACATTCATTCTGGAAAATTATTTGAAAACCGATTGGAAAAGATAATGCTCATCTCTTTTGACTCAGTGAGTCCTGAATATATATAGATTAATATGTGTATTTGTATATAATAATAATAGCTAACATTTATAGAGCATTTTAAGATTTGCAAAGCCTCTTGAGATAACATTATTTTAACCTAATAGTAACCCTATGAGGGAGGTGCTATTACTATTCCCATTTTACAAGTAAGGAAAATGAGGCTGAGAGAGATTAAGTGACTTGAGCAGGGTCACACAGCTGCTAAATACTCAAGGTGGAATTTAAACTAAGGTCTTCCTAACTACAAGTCCAGATATATAAATATATATATTTAAGAATTGGCTTTTAATTTTATGAGAGGTAGCAAGGCATGGGAGATGGAGAGCCAGTCTCAGAGGCAAGATAACTTGAGTTCAAATCCTGTCTCAGACCCCCTCAGGCTGAATGATCCTGGGCCAATCCTTTACCCATAGAAAACAGCTTCTGATTTGTGTTGCTGGTCATATATTACCACTAGGTAATTCCCAAACTCCTTTGAAATCACAGCTTCAGTAAAAAAAGAATATAGATAGACAGACAGACAGACAAGTAGGTAGGTGGTATAGAGGGGAGGGTAGATGACAGATAAATAGAGAGAGAGAGATAGGTAGGTAGGTAGGTAGGTAGGTAGGTAGATAATGAATGGATAGATGGATGGACAGATAGATAGGTAGGTAGATAGATAAATAGATGGATGGATGGATAGATAGATGATGGATGGATAGATGGATGGACAGACAAATGGATAGACAGACAGACAGATAGATAGATAGATAGATGGATAGACGGATGAACAGACAGATGGACAGACGGATAGATAGATAGATAGATAGACAGACAGATAGATAATGGATGGATAGATAGACAGATAGATAGATAGATAGATAGATAGATAGATAGATAGACAGATAGATAGATAATGGATGGATAGATGGATAGATAGATAGATAGATAGATAGATAGATGATGGATGGATGGACAGACAGATGGACAGACAGATAGATAGATAGATAGATAGATAGATAGATAGATAGATAGATAGATTATAGGTAGATATATAGTTTGATGGATGGGTAGATAGATGATAGATGGGATGGACAGACAGATGGATAGGCAGACAGACAGACAGATACATGAATGGATGGATGGATGGATGGATGGATGGATGGATGGATGGATGGAAGTCAGATAGGGAGAAATAGAGCTAGAGATAGATATGTTTAACCTCCATTGCCTTACCACTTACCACCCTTCTGCCTTGTAGGAAAGGGTTTTTTTTTTTTTTTCAAAGTGTCCCAGATGACCCACAAAGTGGATGATGATGGATCATAGGAGTTGACTATATCTGCATAACGAGACCCAGGCAAACTCTCTCCCCAGAGCCTGCACTTTCAAACAGCCTGTCTTCTGTTTGATCTTTCTGGCTAAAAATCCACTAACGTGGTCATTTCTTCCATTCATTTGCTCATTTCATTCATTCATTCTTGAAACATAAAGTTATTAAGTGCCCACAAGAGCTACATGTTAGGCATTAAGGAATTGGGAAATTTAGATCAGAGGGGCCCCAAACTTCCTTGAGCTCACAATCTAATAGAGGGGATAAGTAACTCTAATATGCAGTGCCACAATGACAGATGCCACAGAGAACCCAAACCAAGGGCTGTATGATGTCCCAGGGGCTGGATCATGCCTGGGTTCCAGATACTTTGAACTTTCTATTACTGAAGACCATAAGATTACAGGATTTAAGGCCAGACCAATCTCAGAGCTCGATGGATGGCCATCAGCGTGAAGGCAGAAGATCGCAGACAGAGAGTTGTGGGGTTTGCGGAATAGGCCAGTCTGGGGAACCATAGCTTGCAAGAAGAGGAATAATATATAAGAAGACCAGAGAAATGAGGAAGGGGCTGGAGGGTGAAGAGCTTTAAATTTCCAAAAGAGGATTTTGTATTTCCTCATCGAGGCACCAATCTGCTGAGTGTGTGTGTTGGGAGGAGGAGGATGTGATTGGACCTACGCTTTGGAAAAATCACTTTGGAGACTGAATGGAGGATGGACTGCAGTGAGGAGAGACTTGAGGCAGGCAGACCCACAGCAGCCAGTGTGATAGTCCAGACTCAAGGGGATGAGAGTTTGCATCAGGGTGGGGGAGATGTCAGAACAGGGATTGCCTAGTTCGTCAATGAATTTGTATTTATTAAATGCCCGCTCTGTGCCAGGCACTGTGCTAAGCCCCGGGGTTACAAAAAGAGGCAAAAGACAGTCTCTGTCCTGAAGGGGCTTACAGCCAGCCTAACAGAAATGCTGGGAAGGTTGAAACTACAAGACTTGGCCACAGGCTGGACAAGATGGGCCCCATGTCGCACCTTTAATAAGGAGTAAAGCCTGGATTCTAACCTAGGTTTTCCGAGTGGCTCTGGTGTTCTGCCCACATTTTGTATCACTCCACATCAGTGCCAGCCTGTAAACTTTAGCTGCCCCTTGGGTCCACGGTGTTCAATCCAGCCCTCGTATTAATCAGTCTCACCCAACGCTAACCATTTATAGCAGACATATTTCACCTTTATGCATGCTAGCCTATTAGGAATAAAACCCCAGAGACAGAAGACATGAGGAGAAAACATTGCGTCCAGTCCCCTGCCTCCTGTCAAACGCTGCCACAGTTCTATGAGCTTGGGGCAACATTTCCCTAAGGAGTTGAGCAGCAGCAGCAGAAACCCCTCTGTTTGGCATGTCAGCCCTTCCTACTTTCCAGTCTTCTTACCCCGGCCCTAATCCTTCTACCCACTCCGCCATCCAGCAATGCCAGCTCCCAGATGTTCCATCCGCCCATTCGGTGCCTGTTTGTTGGTACCTCCAACTCCTGGTCCTTCAAGTCTCAGCTCGAATCAGACCTTCTGCAGAAGCCCTTTCCCAGTCCCCCAACAGTTGGTACCTCCCCTAAGAGATCACCTCCCCATTAGACTGGAAGCTCCTCGAGGGCAGGGCTCAGATAGTGCTTGGCTCAAAGGAAGCTCTTAAGCTGCTCGATCGACTCACTGTAGGACCTTAAGCAAATCACTTCCTCACCTGTGAGCATCAGTATTCTCGTCTATACTATGAGAGGGTTGTACTAAAAGACCTGGGAGGCCCCTTCCTTCCAGCTCTGATGTTTTATCTTCTCCATCCTAAGGGAACTTCCCTGCTCAAACACTCTGTGATTCAGCTAATGAATATTGGCCAAAGATTTCCAAGGAAGGAAATTCCATGATCCTTGATGACTTGATTTCCAGCCTGGTAGGTGATGCATGAACATCGTGCAGAAACCCACAACTCTAAGCGGCTATGAGGAGAGTCAGGAGGTGTCCTGAGCAGTTACTGAAGGCCATCCCAGACCCTGTCCTCTCTCTCTGCCTCCTCAAAGCTGGTCCATTTTTGTAAGGTTCAGCTCAAATGCTGCCTATAACTTCCCCCAATCACTGCTAGCCAGAAAATGCTCTCCACTCCTCTGAAGTCCCAAGGTATTCGCTGTCTTGGGTTGTGGTCGTTTGGGTCCATGGTTTATCTCTAGAGCAGACTGTAAACCCCTAGAGGACAGCGGCTTCCATATTCGCCTCTCTTTCGACATCCTGCACAGTGTCTTGTATGAATAGGCTTTCAAGAAATATTTATTGAATGAGTGTATGAATGACCTAGAGCATGAGGCAAATGACACACTTTATTCTGCCTTTAAATATTTATTAAAGCTTCCCATTGGGGTAGCTAGGTGGCTCAGTGGATAGTCAAACCTGGAGAGGAGAGGTCCTGGGTTCAAATCTGACCTCAGACATTTCCTAGCTGTGTGACTCTAAGCAAGTTACTTAGCCTTCATTACCTATCCTTTACTACTCTTCTACCTTAGCCTCAAAACTTAGTATTGATTCTAAGACAGAAGAGAAGGGTATAATAAATAAATTAAATCAGTAAACAAAATAAATTTTAAAAATAAATAAAACCAACCTTCCCATCATATACCATATAGGCAACAGGGTTTCAGGACCCTGGCTTGGTTTGGACTTGGGTTTATGCCCTGATTCTGACACTTAGTAGTTGCATGACAATAAGCAAGTAATTTAATCTCTCTGAACCTCAGTCTCTTTATCTGTCAAATGAAACTAATAATCTGTGAAAGGGAATTCTTTATTCTCTTTGTCTATTTTGATTTAACACTTGCTTAACCTCTATTTAACACTTTGTTAGCCATCAAGTAAGAGAATTCACAAGTCACTTACTCGGAGAGCTCCACCCTTTTAACCCAATCAATCAGGAACTTGTGAATCCTTTGAAAAAGAGTTGACACTTTCAGAGGATGAGAAGTGGATCCCACAGACACTCCCCCCTCCCCGGCCCCCAGGCAGTGCTAGGCAATTTGGAAACTGTGATTGGCCCCTGTGAAGAAGGGAAGGGACAATAAATGACTATTAAAAGTCCTGAACTTCTTTGGCTGAGGTCTTCTTTGGCCTGAATCTTCAGCTTGGAGGATCTTAGACTGGGACTGTGGCTTGGAGCTACCACTTGGACCTCGGCTTCAACTTGGGACCTTGGCTCTTGGACTGGCTCTTGGGTGAGTGAGTAGCTGGCCTTCCTTTCCTGGCTTCTGGAGAGAGATTCGTCCCAGAGAGGCCTTCCCCTCTTAGAGGAGGCCACATGGGTGGAACTCCGGGTCCTCCAGTCGAGGGCTAACAAGTCCTGCCTGGCCAAGCACTGGAGCAATATTTAGTGTGATAGGCTAGACATCATCTTTTCTACCCTCCTTTTGTATTTCTCTACTTTCACTCCTTCCACCTCTTTGTAAATAAAAGCTACTAAAAGTCGTTTGACTTGGACTACAATATGTTTGAATCAGCAACCACAATATTAATTTAGAAGTCTCACATATTTAGTCAAACCCTTCATTTTAATTCCTTACAAATCCCTCTAATAGATGTCTTGTAGGGTTGTTGTGAAGTTCAAAAAGACATGAAAAGAGAGCTGCAAGAGACATAACCTTTGAATGTAGTCAGTGTGGAAATTTGTTTTACATGCAAAATTGTTACAAAGAATTTTGTTTTTCTTTATTTTCAATCAAAGGGGAAGGGGATGAAGAAGAACAAAAGAAATGCTTGCTAACTAAACAAATGAAAACAAAATTTAAAAATAACCTTACAAAGTTAGTTATTTTTATTTTAATATCTGCTATATAATAATTCTTGTTGATTGACTGATGATACCACTAATTTTTACACTGGTACAAGGACCATAAATTCTTTGTCTTAATATTGCATTCTATAGATAGAGGACACAGAGCTATAAAGAATGGACCAGAATGGCTGAACAAATTGTGGTAGATGATTATGATGGAATACTATTGTGCTATAAGAAATATTGAGCAGAATGCTCTCAGAAAAACCTGGGCAGACTTACATGAACTGATGCAAAGCAAAGTAAGCAGAACCAGGAGAACACTGTACACAGAAACAGCAGTATTAGCTGTTCTCAACAATGCAATGATCCCAGACAATCCAGAAAGATGAAAATGCTCTCTAAAAGGAACTGATGAAGTCTGATTTGCAGATTGAAGCATTCTATTTTTTTTACTTTCCTTTTCTTGGTTTCCTTTCTTTGGGGGGGGGGGGGAGTTGTGTGCTCTTTCATAACATGACGAATATAGAAATGTTTTGCATGACTGCCCATGTATATATAACATATCAAATTGCTTGCCATCTCAATGAGGCAGGAAGGGAGGGAAGGAGGAGAAGAATTTGAAACAAGAAATTTTTAATGAATGCTAAAATGTGTTTTTACATATAATTATAAAATGGAGATAATGCTATATTACTGACCTTGTGAGATTGTTATGAAGATCAGCTCTGTTGTTCATTTGTTTCAATCATGTCTGACTCTCCATGACCCCATTTAGGGTTTTCTTGGCAAAGATATTGGAGTGGTCTGTTATTTCTTTCTTCAGCTCATTTTACAGATGAGGAAACTGAGGCAAGAAGAATTAATTGACTTGCCCAGAGTCATACAGTTGGGAAATGTCTGAAGTCGGATTTAAACTTGGGAAGACTTGACTCCAGGCCCAGCACCCTATCCATTGCACCACCTAAATGACTAAAAAGAGGACTTTTTCAAATGTGAAGAAAATGGTTCATGTTCCATCAAGCTCTATTAGTGATGCACCTGGTTCTAATTGCTAACTGTTCTCTCCTCCTCGGATTCCATCCTGGGTTTGAATCTCTGGCCAATCATTGCCCAAGGTGATCTCCATGAGGCTCCCTTTGCCTTCTCTCCTTCTGCACCCCTCCATGTTCCAAAAGGACTTCCTAAAGCCATTGGTCCATTTACAAGGTCATGCCCAGCTATTTCACCCACCCCTGTGTTGGCCACGGGAGAGGGCTTGGATGCTCATTTTCCTCTTGGTGGTTATTTATTTTATTATTTGGAACGTACTGTCAAACACGGAATGCTTTCTGTGTCCTTGTCTGCCCCGGGCATGCCCTCCTTTTTGCTCACTTGCTCATGTCTCCCAAAGGTTTTACTTCTAGCTTGTCAAGTGTTGAGTTAGCCTGCTTTCCCTGATTATAACTCACATAACAGAAGGCCGTTGGGGAGCATGGGCAACCGTGAACCAAACAGCTGCCCTAGGAATCTGCCTAGCCTTGGGTTCAAAAATCCTTCCCACAATGCTCGGTCTGTACCCACAGGATCTCTCACCCCTTCAGACTGATAAAGATTGAGCATGTCTGGATAGATAGACAAGCAGGCAATCAGACAGACAGAGAGAAAGATAAAGAAATAGAGAGAGAGACACAGAGAGACAGTCAGAGAGAAAGAGAAAGAAATAGAGAGATAAACAGAGATAGAGACAGAGACAGAGAAATAGAGACAGATAGAGAGAAAGAAATAGAGACAGAGACAGAGATAGAGAGAGAAACAGTCAGAGAGAAAGAGAAAGAAATAGAAAGATAAACAGAGACAGAGACAGAGAGAGAAATAGAGACAGACAAAGAGAAATAAAGATATAGACAGAAAGAGACAGAAAGAGATACAGACAGAAAGAGAGAGATAGAGACAAACAGAGAGAGACAGAGACAGAGAGAGAGATAGACAGATAGAGAAGGAGATAGAAAGAGACAAAGAGACAGAAAGAGACAGAGAAAGACAGATATGTGGGTATGTGCATATATCTGTGCACACACATACATATATATGTATAATTTTATAAGATATATTTTTGTATTATAGGTAAATATATTGACTTATGTTTAAATATTTATTAAAGCACCTCTTATGGTAATAAAGATTCAACAATAAAATAAATGCCCCTCAACTAAGGAATGACAACTAATTGGAGTACAAAAATGGAATGGAATGTTGCTGCTTGGTCACTTCAGTAGAGTCTGACTCTTCATGATCCTTTGGGGAATTTCTTGGCAAAGATACTGGAATGGTTTTCCATTTCCTTCTCCAACTCATTTTACAGATGAAGAAACCAAGGCAAACAGGGTGAGGTAACTGGCCCAGGGTTACATAGCTAGGTAAGTACCTGAGACTGGATTTGAATTCAGGGCTTCAAGGCTTCCTGATTTCAGCCCTAGCACTCTATCCACTGAATCATCTACCTGCCCCAGTGTTTCTACACCATACAAAAAGATATTATGGAATGTAGAAAAGCTTGGGATGATTCATATGAACAAAGGGAAGTTAAATCCAGGGCTGGCTCTCACTGCCACCTAACTGCCCCCTCACTCTCTTCTTAACTTTCTATATTCTGGGTACTGACCTCATCATTTGACCCAAATTGCTCCCTCCAAAGTGACACATGATTTCTTAATAGCGAAACCTAAAGGCATGTTCCCAGTCTCCACCCTTCTTGACCACCCTGCAAACTCTGCCACTATTACTCACTCTTGTCCCTTAGAGACTCTTCTAGGTTTTCATGACCCTGCTCTCTCCCAGTTTCCCTTTGGCGTCTCTGACTAGTTTTTATATTTCCCTTATGTTTCATCTTCATCTACTTTAGTCCCTAATTATGGGTGTCCCCTAAGGTTCCAGATAGAATGGGGGACCTAAGTCAGTAAGACTTGAATCCAAACCCTCCCTCTGACACTTACTAGCTCTATGACCCTTGTCAAGTCACTTAACAGTCTCACCAACTAGATTTAAGGGAATTTGGAGGTGAGGTTAGGCAGGAGACATCCTGAGTGAATCTAAAGAATTTTCAAGAAAGCCTTGTCGGAAATATGGCTCCAATATTCCTGCAGTAAGAGTTTCATAGGATCAAATAAGAATACTTAACATTTCTGTAACACTTTAAGGATTGTAGCATGTTCTATAAGCATTACCTCCTTTGATCCTTACAACCCTGTTTTTAATCTATTCTTCCATTTTATCCCAACAAGTCTAACTCCTTCAGATTTGACAAGTCAAGAAACTAAAACCCAGAGTGATAAATTGACTTGTCCAAGATCACTTAGCTTGCTGGTGGTAGAGTAGACATACACCCCTATGTCACCCCAGTCCGAAAGCCTATTAGTATGGGACTCTTTCGTCATTGGTGCAGACAAACGTCCTACCCTGAGTGAGGGGTGGAGGGAGGTTGGCCAAAGCCTTCTTCCAATATCCTCTGAACTCCTCAAGCCTCAATTCTTCAAGGGTCAAGTTGCTTCAGACACTTGCGGCTTCCAGCGTGGAGAAGAAAGAAAGGAGAGGACCACTCCTCTTTAGGTGACTTTGGGAAGACAAGTGAAGAGCTGGCACTCTCCATCATGTTCTCATCCCAGCTTGCTACACTAGACTCCAGGGAGTTTCTCCTTGGTGAGATTTAGAACTCTCTCTTGGTGGCGTTGAGTCATCTTGCTATGGTCAACCTGGAAAATCATTCATAGCTACCAAAGTAGTTATAATAGAACACATCTTTAATTGGGCCAAGGGAGACGATGCTCATAGGCCACCACACAGAGCTGCCAATCTGGGAACACTGTCAAAAAACACCAATATAATGGGAATTTCCACTGGCCTGTGGGACTCGGGGTCATCTATATACTTTAGAAAATGTAGGAAAGGAAGCAAAAGTATGCATAAAGGCTTGGGAAAGAGGATGGAGTCAGAGGCTAGGGTGACAAGAGGAGAAACTAAAAAGACAAAAAGGGTTCTTGACATTTTACTAGATCCACTAATTCTTTCTAGGGTGATCAAGGAGTGCTTGAGGGTTTATTGTTCAGTCTGGGATGAGGGTCCGTCAGAGGGTTTGGGGAAGACAGGTTATCAGAGACAAGGCTCTCAATTTAGGGTTTAATAAAACAAGGTTGTGGGAGCAACTAAGTGGCTTAGTGGATTGAGAGCCAGGCCTAGAGATGGGAGGTCCTGGGTTCAAATCTGACCTCAGAAACTTCCTGGCTATGTGACCCTGGGCCTGTCACTTGACCCCCATTGCCCAGTCCTTACCACTCTTCTGCCTTGGAACCTATAGGTTCCAAGACAGAAGATAAGGGTTTAAAAAAATAATAAAAATAAAACAAAGTTATTACCACCTACCAATGGGAGGGCTCCTTTGCTTTATTGGCTGCTACATATTTTCCTATGTACATGGACTCTAGTTTTTATTTTGCTGTCTATTTAGATAAATGGACTTCTTGGCTGTTATGTGTGTTTGTTGTGGAACTGGTATTTGGTGAGAAAGGGGCCAAGCCTTGGATTTAGAGCGTGGGGTCCTCTTTCCCCCAATAATAATGACACGGTGATCAGAAGTTAGATCAAACCTGACCATATGCCCTAGATGAATAATATTTAAGAGATCAGATAAATAATATTTCTAATCTGGTACCCCCGTCTCTGAGGAGAGCAGAATGGTGGCCTCTGGCCCCAACCTCCTGCTTCTCTTCCCATCAGGAATGAAAGTCTCTCTGGGAGACTTGTGTGGGGAGAAGAGGTTAGAGATGTTTATTCTTCCTCCCTTCAAGCTGTACAGCAACAGACCTCTCTAAACGCGGGGTCTTCCCTACAACTGATGACCTGATTTGTCTTTTCATCTTTCCCTTTAAAAATGGTGGTCTTCCTAGAAGAGGCCCTTGGGAAATAGAAAGCTCTCCCAGAAAGGATTCATAAAACAAATGCTTTTTTGCCCTCTGGGCCAATCTAGCCTGAACAGTCCCATCTGGGGAAGAGTGATGACAAAAAACTTCACATTTTCTTCCCCGTCTTGGCCCAGGAGAACCAATGGTATGCACGAAGCTCAAATGGCTTTTAAAATGATGTCAAGATTAAAAAAAAAACAAAAAACTTAAAACGGTCCTTAACTCTGTTGCCAATTACTACCTCAACTTATTTAAGCAGAAATAAGTTTAAATGTCTAATTAATTTTTCACCAATTACATCTGCTTTACATGCTGCATATTATACAGCCTTGGCATGGAAAGTAATTGGATCCGTTTATAACCAGTTTCTACTTCCTAGTTTTCAAAGTAACTCAATGCTGTTGTCCTCGGGAAGATATAAATCGCCCCAAACTGGTTTCATTGCAACTTTATGAAATTCATAAAGCATTTCTATTTATAGAGGGGAAAGTGGTTTGGAAGATGAAAACTGCCAGATAAGGACTAAATTATTCTGCGCTTTATAAAAATCTTGTTTAACCAAACTTCAATTTGGGGACAACATTAAACAGATCTGAGGCTGCTCCGAGCTGTTGGTTCAGTTTGGTTTTCACTGAGCATGTGGATACCCTTAAAACTTTTGGGCTTTGCCATGAAAAAGGGAAGAACAAATTTTATTTGAATTTCACAATTTCACATTAACAGGAGGGCTGGTCACTTAACTTCTCAGACTCCTCATCTGCAAAATGAGGGCCTTGGGCTACATGATCTCTAAGGTCACTTACTGTTGCAACATTCTCTCTTCTAAGGGCCCTCCCAGTTCTGACCTTCTAGATGCTAAGAACTTCTCCAGCTCTGCCATTCTAGGTTCTAAGATCTCCTTCAGCTCTGCCATTCTAGGTTCTAAGTTCCCTCCCAGCTCTGATATTCTAGGTTCTAAGATCTTCAGCTCTGACAGTCTAGGTTCTAAAGTCCCCTCTCAGCTCTGACATTATAGGTTCTAAGATCTACTCCAGTTCTGACATATATATCTGTATTTAATGAACCAAAAAACTAATTATTTAACTTACCTGCTTAGTGACTTCTTTGTTCATTTGTCAGTTTCTTTTTGTTGGTCTTGATATTATTTAACTTGTATGGGGTGCCATGAACTAAGATAAGTGAGGGGGAGGGGGAATTCTTTAACTAGTTTGCCTATTAGTGACTTTTTTGTTGCTGAATTTCATTGGCTAAATCTTCAATTGAAGGTTGGTATTTTGTACATTTCAAGCCCAAGCAAGTGTAACTAACTTCATCTGTCAATCTGTTTCTTTTGTTGGTTTTGATATTATTTAATGCTGAGAATAAGGCCTCACAAAAGTACGTAGAGGGAAAAATTGTGAGTAAAGCCATTGCTATATTTTTCAAGGTGCTAAAAGTGTCTGGTAATTAGTTCCAGGCACTCCTCTGTTGCACATGGGCTGGAGCCCCACCCAGTCTTCCATAGGCCTGGCCCCGCCTTGTTTCTCCCCAGCTAGCTGTCCTGGGATGCTGTGAGAGCAGTGGCTGCTGCCTGTCAGCCTACTGCCCCCATGCTCCTCCTCCCCACCCCCATAGGAGCCCCACACCCTAGCCATCTGGCAAGTGCAGCTTGTCCCTCTCCCCCACTGCCAGTGGGTAGAGCAGCCCTCCTCCCCCCCAGCCAGGGCATGGCCACAGCCATGGCTATCACTGAGCCTGCATGGGACCATGTGTCATTGAAAATGGTCACATGCTGACATGTGTGTCATAGGTTCGCCATCATGGTTCTAAGATCTCCTCCAGCTCTGACATTCTAGCTTCTAAGATTCCCTCCAGCTCTGACATTCTAAATTCTAAGATCTCCTCCAGTTCTGACATTCTAGATTCCAAGATCACTCTCCAGCTCTGACCTAAATTCTAAGTTCCCCCAATAATTCTGACATTCTAGGTTCCAAGATACCCCCCCCCAGCTCTGACATTCTAGATACTAAGATCTCTTCCAACTCTGACATTCAAAATTCTAAGAGCAACTCCCAACTCTGACATTCTAGATTCTAAGTCCCCCCCCCCACAATTCTGAATTCTAGGTTCTAAAGTCCCCTCCAACTCTAACATTCTAAATACTAAGATCACCTCCCAGCTCTGACATTATGAGTTCTAAGGTCCCTCCCAGCTCTGACATTCTATGTTCCAAGATCGCTTATGGCACAAATATTCTGTATTTTATGTTCTAAATAGCCAACATTAATTCCAGATGTGAGGAGGTATGTTGCCTCACTTCTCAGTAGAGGGGTGGAGTAATATGGCTGCCTCCACCATCAGGCATGATCACTCTAAAAGAGTGACGACAAAGAACTTTACATTTTCTTTTCCCTCTTGGCCCAGGAGAACCAATGGTATGCATGAAGTCATTTGATGACTTTTAAACTGATGTCAAGATTTTTAAAAACCAACAAACTTAAAATAGTCCTTAACTCTGTTACCAAAGACCACCTCGACCTATTTAAGTAGAAATAAGTTTTGATGCCTAATTAATTTTTAGACTTAGAGATCGCTCAGAGATTCCATAAATGTTCTGGTTTGGTTCTTTTCTTATAAAGGAAAGCCTTCTGGGCAGGAGTACCAGAAAATGTCTGTGGTCTGGAAAACAATAGCTATGAATAAAAGTTTTAAAAATTAGATGTTTTATTAGAAACATTTCTATATGAAGAATATGCTTGACGTAAAGCAGGTCCATATGAAGAATGGAAGACCCTCCTAGAGCCCAAACCTCACCAAATTTTAGAGTTGAGAGAGCCCTCAGAGCACCAAAGTACTTCTGAGAACCTTGTCCTACCGTGGATCACTTTGTCATTATTACAGATGAGGAATCAATCAATCAATAAGGCACCTACTGTGTGCTGGGCATTTTGCTAGATACCAGGGATACAAAAGCAAAAACGAAGCAGTCTCTTGCCCTCACGGAGCTTATATTCTATCTGGAAGGACAACATGCACATAAATATATGTATGTATGTACACACACACACACACACACACACACACACACACACACACACACACACACACATATATATACGTGTAAAATAAATTCAAGATAATTTCCGTGGCAGGCACTAGGGACTAGAGGGATCAAAAAAGACTTCTTGTGGAAGCTCAAGCTTGAATTGAATCTTTTTGTTTGCTAGCTTTGTTTGTTTGTTATTTATTTTTTAATTCAATCTTAAGAGACATCAGAGATTCTAGGAGCAAAGGTGAAGAGGGAATGGATGCCAGGCACAAGGCTTTGCAAAGATATAAGTGAACTGTTATATATGAGGAGATCAGTGTAGTTGGACCATAGAGTATGGAAAGGATAATAATGATAATAAGACTGTGAGACAACTAGGTAGCACAGTGGAAGTGTCAGGTCTGGATCAGGAGTACTGGGTTCAATGTGGACTCAGATATTTCCTAGATGTGTGATCCTGGACAAGTCATATAACCTCTCTCAGCCTCAGTTTCCTTATCTGTAAAATGGGGGTAACACTAGCATCTACCTCCCAAGGTTGTTGTGAGGATCTGTAAAGAGGGGAAAGGAGTTCTGTCTCTTATCCCTTCCCCAAATTCTGGAACTCTTCTTTCAGTTCTGTGCATGCTACCAGACCTTCCTGCAAACCTTTGCTTTTTCTTATGCACATTTCCCCCCTTTACAGATCCAATGATATGATATATGTACAGAGTTTAATAAATCCTTTAAAATATTTTATTTTTCAAATTATATGTAAAAATAATTTTTACATTCATTTTTTTAAAATCTGAGCTCCAATTATCAATAATATAGAAATAGGTCTAGATCAATGACACAAGTAAAACCCAGTGGAATTGCTCATCAGCTCTGTGTGGGGGAAGGGAAGGGAAAGAACATGAATCTTGTAACCACGGGAAAATACTCTAAATTAATTCAATAAAAAATAAAAACATTAAAAAAATTTTTTAAATTGAGCTCCACAGAACTGGGAGAACATTGTACACAGAGACAGATACACTGTGGCACAATCCAACATAATGGACTTCTCTACCAGAAGCAATGCAATGAACCAGGACAATCCTGAGAGACTTATGAGAAAGAACACTATCCACATCCAGAGAAAGAACTGGGGGAGCGGAAACACAGAAGAAAAACAACTGCTTAATCACATGCTTTGATGGGGACATGATTAGGGATGTAGACTCTAAACGATCACCCTAGCGCAAATATTAATAAAATGGAAATTGGTTTTGATCAATGGCACATGTAAAATCCAATGCAATTGCTTGTTGGCTATGGGAGGGAGGAGGCAGAAGAGAGGGAAAGAACATGAATCATGAAAACATAGTTTAAATTAGATAAATAATTTTTTTTAATTTGAGCTCCAAATGCTCTCCTTCCCTCTCTTCCTTCTCTCACCCCTCGTTGAGAAGGCAAGCAATTTGATATTGGTTATACATGGGCAATCATGCAAAACATATTTCCATATTAATCTTGTAAAAGAAAACATAGGTCAAAAAAAAAGAAAGTTTTAAAAAGTATGCTTCAGTCTGCATTCAGACTTCATCATGTCTTTCTCTGGAAGTAGAAAGTGTTTTTATCATTAAGACCTTCAAATTGTCTTACATCACTGTATTGCTGAGAATAGTGAAGTCATTCACAGCTGATCATCATATAATATTGCTGTTACTGTATATATTTTTTCCTGGTTCTGCTCATCTCACTTTGCATCAGTTTATATGTCTTCTCGGGTTTTTCTGAAATCATCCTGCTTGTCATTTCTTGTAGCACAATAGTGTTCCATCACAATCATATATCACTTGTTCAGCCATTCCCTAAATGATGGGCATCCCTTCAATTTCCAATGCTTTCCCACCACAAAACTGCTATAAACATTTTTGTACACATAGGCCCTCTTTCCCCACCTTTAAAAAAAACAACTCTTACCTTCTATCATAGAATCAATAATGTTCCAATCAATCAATAATTGGTTCAAAGCCAGAAGAGTGGTAAGGGCTAGGCAATGGGATTTAAGTGACTTGCCCAGGGTCACCCAGCTAGGAAGTATCTGAATCCAGATTTGAATCCAGGACCTTCCATCTCTAGATCTGGCTCTCAATCCCACTCAGCCACCTAGCTGTCCCTTCCCACCTTTTTAAAAAAAAATCTCTTTGGGATACAGACCTAGTAGTAGTGGTATTATTGGGCCAAAGGGCATGCATCATTTTATAGCCCTTTGGGTGGCTTTGCAAATCTTGAAATGCTAATAAAAATGCCAGTTATTATTATACATCTTGGACAGGCCCTGCATATAAACAAGTTTGGGTCAGAATAAAAAAGCAAGACTGCTATCAGGAAATTGCAAAGTCCCTTTAATAACTTCACACTTCTCCCAGAAACCCTTCCTTTTTTAATGCCAATATTCTACCTGTGTTATCTCACTCCATGGAGTCATGGAATACTACAATCCTTATACAATTAAAAATGAGTATCCCTCAGAGGGCAATGAAGAGGCACATGGTAGAGTGGATAGGCTGCAACCCAGTAAATAAGAAGTGACATTGAACTTGGGCTGCAGATGTCACCAGGGAATGAAAAGGAAGATGGACTGGGGCAACGGGGAGAGAGCAAGGGATCGGTGATGGACAGCCCATATGCTTCATGGGCATTCTCTCCACATCAGGAAGACCCCCTAGCATATTGGGTAAACTCTCTGGGCCAACTCATGGGAAGAATTGGGCAAAAGTTGCCTAGGATGGGAAGATATAAATGGACTACAATCTAAATCATTGGATGGGACGTTTCCTCCTTGGACTCAGTCTCAGAGCCATTGGAGACTTAGAGCCCCTTTCTGGAAAGTGGTGGTCCCCTCCTGTGTAGACACATCCAAAGCACTTCCAGATCTTGCCATGGACCTTGTAGCTGCATCCTTAAGTCCTCTAGGCTTGTACACGAAAGGCACCCTGAAGCCTCATTATCCCACAGGTGTTATCTCCCCTAAATAGACTGTGAGATCCTTGAGAAGAGAAACTGAATCCTTTTTTCTTCTACTTCCATTCATAAACACGTAGGGTACACCACAAGACCTTATAATATAATAATAATAATATGATAATAGCAAGCTTTTATCCAGAAACTCCCCTATGTATTTACAAATATTATTTCATTTGTCCTTCAAGTAGGTGCTACTCTTATTTCCATTTTACACTTGAGAAAACTGAGGCAAATAGAGGTTAAGTGACTTACCCGAGGTTACATAGCTGGTATCTTAGGCTGGATTTGAACTCAGAATTCCTGACTCTAGACCCAGTACTCTATCCATGGAGCCATCTAGCTGATTGGAATTCTCTTCTTCAAGACTCAGCTCACATCCCAACTTCCATCAGAGGCAATACGTGGTCCCCTCATTGGCTAGTATCTTCCCTCAGAGATTATCTTCCATTTCTATTATATTTGGACATAGTTGCTTATGTGTTGTTTTTCTGTTAGAATGTAAGCTCCTTGAGGGCAGGGGCTATATTTTTGTCTTTATATCCTTAGAACCAACCAGAACACTCAGAACAAAATAAGTCTCACCTATATATATATATATATATATATATATATATATATATATATATATAAACACGGGTAAGTATTCACGTTTATGATTATTTTCTTTGACGATCTTGCATCACGGAGATCCTAGAGGGCCACTTGCTGAATCTCTTCTCAAGTGCCCAGGATAAGATAAGTTGTAGGGCCACTTGCTTCTCAGATATGGGACAAAAACCCTAGAGCCAGACAATCTTAGCAGTGTCCCATCTTAATTAAATCAGACTACCCTGAGATTTTCTGTTGCCAGAAGCTGAAGATGTTTCCATCAGGATGAAGGAAAGAAGCTAATGCAAAGCCAGGCACTGGCGCTCAAGGGTCTCTATTTCTTTGACGGTGACTTCCCATTCGGGACCAGTAAAGCTGTCTTCCTGAAATTTATGTTCTCATAGAGAATTAGGGAGGGAGCAAGGGAAAGAACACTAGATTTGGAATCAAAGGAATCATCCAAAAATCCCTCTTCAGGTATAGTTTGGACTAGCTGAAGCCCCCACTAGCTCTGAGATTCTGCAATAACTTTGAGTTCTCCCACTCATAAATCATCTTTGCCACTTCCTAGCCTCAGTTTGCCTATCTATCTATTGGGGATAATAGGAGGCAACTAGGTGGCTCCATAGATTGTGAGCCAGGCCTAGAGATGGGAGGTCCTAGGCTCAAATGTGGCCTCAGACACTAGCTGGGTGACCCTGGGCAAGTCACTTAACCTCCATCACCTAGCCTTAACATTCTTCTGCCTTAGAATCAATATACTGTATTGATTCTAAGACAGAAAGTGAAGATTAAAAAAAATAATGGGGAGAATAATCTCACACATTTATGTACATCAAAGCGCTACTGAAATGTGAGCTTGTTAAAATGGACATCCTATTTCTTCTCTTTTTCTATTTCATTCTTGTATGTTTGTAGGGATATGATTTTTTTTTCCTCCCAAGGATTGCTTGTAGCTGAATCCCAGAAATTTTGGCGTGTTGTTTCATCATATTAACATTTTCTTTCCCATAGTTATTAACTATTTTCATGATTTGTTCTTTGACTCACTTATTATTTAGGATTTCATTTTACTTCTCCATTGAGGTTTATGCCTTTTGTTGTGCTTCCTGAACTTATTATTATCTTTAATGAATTATGGTCTGTGTTTACTATTTCTGTCTTTTTACATTTGTTTGCAATATTTGTGTGCTTTAAAAGTTGGGCAGTTTTCATAAAAATTTTGCATAAGGCTGAGAAATACATATATTCTTTAAGAGTCCCATTAAGAAGATGCCTTGATGGTTTCTGCTTTAGTTTCCCCAACAATTTGTTCGATTCCATATTCTTTCTTTTGTTTATCTTTCTGTTAAACTTTTCCAAAACTGAGAAAGGGATATTGAAATCTCCTGGCACTATGGTATCATTGCCTATGTCTTCCTACAGTTAAGTTAATTTTTCCTTTATAAATGTAGATGCAAAGGCATTCCAAACATACAAATTTAATGTTGACATTGGTTTGTTGTCAATAGTTCCTTTTGGCATGATATACTTTCCTTATTTATCCCTTTTTATGCTGTGAATGCTTATTTCTTTCCTACAGGCCATGTGTCACTAGACCTTTGTCTTCCTGGGTCAACTCGTTAAGTAATGACTGGTGTCTTTCATTAAAGGATCTCAAAGCATTTAAAAATCAGTAATTAATGAATTTCAACCCCTAGATAAATCAAATATTATTATCTCTATTTGATAACTAGATCAAAAGTTGCCCGATCACTGGCAGAGGCAGGAAACAGATGTAAGAAATCTGCCTTTGTTCCCTGCCTCCACCAGAAAGCCCACTCTCCCTCCCTCTCTCACTCAGGAGCCTCCTTTCCCTTCTCTGATTGCTAGCCAACGACTTAGAGCTGGGCTTTATATGTTTCCACTTAAAGTTTTGAATTCTATGTATAGTTTGTATGCCTTTGATATGTCTGGATTTATAAAAGAAAAAGAGAAGAATGATATTTGATGCTTTTCATAGATCGTTTTGGGGCTGAGCCTTATAGATTGTGGGTCAAATGCCAGTTTAAAAAAAAAAAGCTTCAGCAGAGCTCCTGGGAACATGGCTCTATCAGAAATCTGTTTCTGAGAGAGACAGAGACAGAGAAAGAGATACAGAGACAGAAAGAGAGAGACAAAGAAACAGAGACAGACAGAGAGAACAGAGTCGGGGAGAGGAAGAAAGAGACAAAGAGAGACAGATAGAAAAACGGGGGGGGGAGGGGAGGAAGGGAGGAAGGGAGAAAGGGAGAAAGAGAGAGAGAGAGAAAGAGAGAGAGAGAAAGAAAGAGAGAAAGAGAGAGACAGAAAGAAAGAGAGAAAGAGAGAGACAGAAAGAAAGAGAGAAAGAGAGAGACAGAAAGAAAGAAAGAAAGAAAGAAAGAAAGAAAGAAAGAAAGAAAGAAAGAAAGAAAGAAAGAAAGAAAGAAAGAAAGAAAGAAAGAAAGAAAAGAAAGAAAGAAAGAAAGAAAGAAAGAAAGAAAGAAAGAAAGAAAGAAAGAAAGAAAGAAAGAAAGGAAGAAAGGAAGGAAGGAAGGAAGGAAGGAAGGAAGGAAGGAAGGAAGGAAGGAAGGAAGGAAGGAAGGAAGGAAGGAAGGAAGGAAGGAAGGAAGGAAGAGAGCGAAAGAAAGAGAGAGAAAAAGGGAGAGAGAGAAAGAGAGGGGAAAAGAGGAAGGGGAAGGGGAAAGGAGGAAGTGGGGAGGAAGGGAGGAAGGGAGGAAGGAAGAAAGAAAGAAAGAAAGAAAGAAAAGAAAGAAAAGAAAGGA
>NC_077232.1:28707293-28792293 GCF_027887165.1 Monodelphis domestica | reverse complement strand
CATGACACCCAGTGCCAGTCACTCAGCCCCTCTGCCCTGGTCCAGGGTGGGATCCCAGTACCAGAGTGGAGGAGAGAGGGGCGGGAGCTCAAAGAAGGGATGATGGGAAGAAGGAAGGGGAGGCTGGCCAAGGGGCAGGTGGCCCCACTGGCAACTTTCCAGGGGTTTGAGGGTTCGGGGATGGCCTGGCTTGCTCAAGAAGCAGTCCGTGGAGAAGGGAGGGAGACTATGGATCTCACAACTCAGTGCCCTCAGAGCAGATGTGCCTGGGGGAAGGGGAGAAAAGGCCAAGAGGGAGAAATCCCCTCTCAGAAAGGAGGGAGGAAGGAAATGGACCCATCGGAACTGCCCTGGCCTGCCCAGTATGGCCAGCAGGGGGCGCTGCCCTCTGCGCACTTTCTCCTCCATCCAAGGGCTCAGTTAAGTCTTTGCCACACTTCCTCCTTCCCTGGACCCGACCTTCCTCTGGCCGGGTGTTTTCTCTTCTCTATGAAAGAGATCCCTGGAGTAGGGGTCCAGGGGATCCCAATGAATCCATATTCATCCAAGGGCCTGGGGCAGAATATTAGGGTCATACACAACCACACACTGCCAACCCCACTGCCTCCTGGGAGCAGGACCAGCAGGGAGATGCCCCACAAGCCACTCACACAGCCAAACTGATGCCTGTGAGTCCGTAGAACTAGGGATGAATCCTGGATTCGAAGGCACCGGACGTAGGTTTGAGTCCTACCTCAGCCCCTTACTGGGTCAGTCGCCTCACTTTTGTGGGATCTGGAAAAGGATGAGTTTGGACAAGATGTCCAGGAAGGTCCCTTCCAGCACTAAGTCCACGAGCTTAGGATTCCTATTGGAAAATGAAGAAACAGGGTCTCAGATAGGGAGAAAGCCCACACAGGGAGCTAGTGGCAGGGACAGGATTTGAACACAGGTCCCCTGGCTGCAGAACCACAGTTCTTTCTGATTGTGCTGGGTTGTCTTGTTCGTTTAATAGGGAACTAAAATCAGTGATTGGAAAGGAGGAGTTTGGGGGATTTGGAAAAGTGGAAGATGCTGAGGTTAAAAGTGGGAAGATAGGGGGCAGCTGGGTAGCTCAGTGGATTGAGAGCCAGTCTTAGAGACGGGAGGTCCTAGGTTCAAATCTGGCCTCAGCCACTTCCTAGCTGTGTGACCCTGGGCAAGTCACTTGACCCCCATTGCCTAGCCCTTACCACTCTTCTGCCTTGGAGCCAATACACAGTATTGACAGTATTGACTCCAAGACGGACGGTAAGGGTTTTTTAAAAAAAAAGTGGGAAGATAAAGGAAATGGGTTGTGCTTGCTGTTCCCTGATCCTGATGATGAGGCCTGGGAAAAAGCCCGTGGACATTCCCACCATCAGTGGATCATCCCAGGGCCATCGGCACAATGGACACCATCTCCCCAATGGGCAGAATCCATGACAAATACTCTCCAGGAACAGAGGGATGGCTGACGGCGCACCAGTGAATGCTTTCATGAATGCACAAGACTCACCTTTGGACGGGGGCCCCCAAAATGCCCAGAACCCAGAAGAGAGCCTGGCAAGGGCAGGGAGAAGTGGGTGGGTGGGTGCTGGGTCGGGTTCAGTGCCCACCTCTGCCATATATATTTACTGGGCTCACCCAGGCAAGTTTTGGGACCTTTTCCTCACCTGTAGAATGAGGGTCATGATACCTCGGGGATGTACCCCAAAGGAACGAGGCTCGATGGAGGAAGT
Source organism: Monodelphis domestica (assembly GCF_027887165.1). Taxonomy (NCBI): domain Eukaryota; kingdom Metazoa; phylum Chordata; class Mammalia; order Didelphimorphia; family Didelphidae; genus Monodelphis; species Monodelphis domestica. The sequence goes on along the minus strand of NC_077232.1, from coordinate 28,790,554 downwards.
AAAAGACGTCAGGTCCTTTCCAATCCTACCATGTCGTAGACAGGCCAGCTATTTGTTTTATTGTGGAAAAGGAAGGAGCTTACTTACACCCAAGGAAGTCATCCAGGGAGAAACCGCTCCCTTTTCCAGCAGCTTCCACCAGAGAAACCTGGAAAATGGGGAGGAAAAAAATCCCTGCTGTGGTTCCAGCCTTATCCAAGCTGAACGGCTCTCTGTTCTTTATGATTTAAAGAAAAAAATTAACACCACACACACACACACACACACACACACCATCCCTCCTCCCACTGCCGACAGACACACATCAAAAACCAGAAAGAGATGAAGGAGGAGATTCCATCTTGAAGGGAGACGGGTCTCTCCTCTCCTCCAGGACACCCAAGTGTGGGCCGGAAGAGTCAATCCCATGAGCACTTTTTAAGAACCCACTTTGCACCAGGCACTTTGCTAAGCTCTAGGGATACATACAAATACAAAGCAAAAACAAAAATGGAACCATTCCCTGCATTCAAGGAATTTCTGTTCTACAGGTCATGGAGAGAGTAAGTGGCAGAACTGAGATTTGAACCTCTGAATCCATTCATTACCGGCTATTAATCATCTATTTTGAGTAGGGGGTGTGCTAAGTGATAGGGATGTAAGACAAGACGATAGCTGCTGCCAAGGAGCTCACATTCTTTTCTTTTTAAACCCTTCCCTTCCATCTTAGAATTAATATCAGCATCATACAAAGTGTTAGACACACAGTAGGGGGTTTGTTTGTCTTAACCCTTACTTTCCATCTTAGAATCAATATTGTGTATTAGTTACAAGGTAGAAGAGCAGTAGGGGCTGGGCAATGGGGTTAAGTGACTTGTCCAGGTCACACAGCTAGAAAGTGTCTGAGGTCAAATTTGAACCCAGGATCTCTGGTCTCTAATCCACTGGGCCACCTAACTACCCCTAAGTGCTTATATTCTAATAGAGGAGACAACACTTAAATGACTACAGAATGTCCTTTCAAACCCACATCCCCTATATGAGCTAATCTAACAAGCATTTCTAAGATTTACTTGTGACCCTGGGCAAGTCACTTGACCCCCCTTACCGCTCTTCTGCCTTGGAACCAATACACAGCATTGATTCTAAGACCAAAGGTAAGGGTTAAAAAAAAAAAGCAAACCACCTACTGTGTGTCTGGCACTTGGTAAGATTCAGGGATCCAAAGACAAGACAATCCCTGCCCTCAAAGAGCTGACATTTCACAGATCCACAGACGGAGAATTGTGCCAGAGGATCCACACGTGGGTTAGAAAATAGGCTTTAAACTTCTATGTATGTGCTTCCTTTATTCCAAGTGATCATTAATAAACTATGGAAAATAAGAAGCTGGAGTTGTTCATTTAAATCTAACCCCGGGAAATGTGAGGAGACCCTCCGTCTGCCACAAAGGGCTCAGGGCACAGGCGTCCTCTCTGGTTGACCCTGTACAACTGTAGCCTTCCGGATTTTTCTTTCCCTTTCCCCACCCCTAGCTTTAGAGCTGAACTCAGGCAGAGGCAAGAGGTCAAATTTCCCACCCCAGCCCTGACACCAACTGGCGTGTGCCTTGGACAAGTGACTTCCCTTTCTGGGGCCTTGGTTTCCTCTTTGTGAAATGAGGGAATTAGGCAAGATGGCCTTTGAAGGCCCTCCCCATTCCAGAGCTAGGACCTGAATATCCTGTGGGCTCACTGGGACTCAGTTTCCTCCGCTGTAAAATGTGAGGATTGAGCGTGATGTTCTCTGAGGGCTTTTCTAGCTCTGACATTCTCTAACACTGTGTTTTGGACAATATCCAGCTTTCTGTTTGGACTTCAATTTAATTCACTTCAATTCCAACTTTTATTAGTAGTGAGTCCCTTGTTTTGAACACCAACGCTCTACCAGTGATATTGCTTGGCCTCAGGCATGGGACGCCATACTCTCCAAAGAACCTAAGGCAATGGAGTCAGCTTGAAAGGCTGCAATACATTATAGGTAAGGAATTATGCTGGGAAAGTTGTCAATCAATAAACATTTATTAAAGACCTACTATGTGCCAGGCATTGTGATAAGTACTGGGCAATATTGATGTTTAGTCATCTCCGTTGTATCTGTCTCTCTTGACCTCATATTGGGGGTTTTCTTGGCAAAGATTCTGGAGTGGTTTGCCATTTCTTCTCCAACTCATTTGATGGATGAGGAGACTAAGGCAAACAGGGTGAAGTGACTTACCCAGGGTCACACAGCTAATAAGTGACTGAGGAGGAATTTGAACTCAGGAATACGAGTCTTCTTGACTCCAGGGCTGGCACTCTATTCCCTGCTTCATCTAGATACTTCAAGCACTGAAGACACAAATACACAAAAAAGAAAGGGAGCTCTTGCCCTCAAGGAGCTTACAGTTTAACAGAAGACAACAACAAAAGAAAGCTGAAAGGGGAGAGGGTGGGGAAGGTACTAGGTGAGGGGGAATGATCATATGGGGGCCTGGACTCCCTCCTTAAATGGAGATTTTAGGGTTCATAGCTCTATTGTCCAATTAGGGGTGTTAGTGCCTAGGTTGATTTTGAACTTGAAAGATGATGAGGTTCCTAAGGGTCAGAGATATTCAAAGAAGGGACATCCAAGTGAGAAACAAAGTGCAGAACCAGAAGGGGAGGGAAAAAAAAAAGATGGGCCAGTCAAGGAACAAGAGCAAAGATTGGATGGCTTGGATGCTCCATTGGTATCTTGGAAAGGTCCAGAAGGAAGGCACACAACTTGGGCAGATTTATGGAAGGCTCTAGACAATGGTCATAGAAGATAAGTTGAATTTGAACCCCAAAGACACCAGAGCTGGTGTACTTCCCACTGGACCATCATTCTTACTTTCACTCTAATGTCCTTTATTTTTTTTTAACCCTTACCTTCCGCCTTGGAATCAATACTGTGTATTGGTTCCAAGGCAGAAAAGTGGTAAGGGCTAGGCAATGGAGGTTAAGTGACTTGCCCAGGATCTGAGGTCAGATTTGAACCCAGGACCTCCCCTCTCTAGGCCTGGCTCTCAATTCACTGAGCTACCCAGCTTCCCCCTCTAATGTCCTTCATCACCTTCCTCGACATCCTAAGCAGATGTCTCTTCCTTCCTCTTCCTCTTATCTTCAATAGCTTTTTTAAAGTCTCTTATTGAGATTTAATTAGTCATTAATTAACATAACAAGTTTACGAAAGCAAATGGATAAGCCTCTGTTTATTCTCAACTTTCTTCATTTTCCTAATACTATTCTTGGGAGACCCTACCACTTTTTGGAGTTCCTCTTTAGTTCATGCCCTTCTTTTTCAGTTGGATTTCATCAGGGGCAGCTAGGTAGCTCAGTGGTTAAAGAGCCCAGCCCAGAGATAGGAAGTCCTCCCTGGGTTTAAGTCTGGCCTCAGCCATTTCTTAACTGTGGGACCCTGGATAAGTCACTTAACCCCAGTTGCCTATTCCTTGCCACTCTTCTTCCTTGGAACTGATACTTTGTATTGATTGTAAGAGAGAAGGGAAGGATTTTTAAAAATAAATAAGCTAGAGTTCCTCAGTGGGCTTCCAGGGCAGTCACATGAATCTCTTCAGACTCCTTCTCCTCTTAATCAGGATGAATAATGACGGGGTTGGCAGAATTTCATTCTTCTTGTGCCAACTTCCTTCTCCTAGTCTCAGACCATGGGGTCCCAGCTATCCTTTCTCTGAAAACTTTGCAGGGTCTCCCCTAATGTCTAGAGTCAACATTAGATTATTCCCAACATTCTCCTCCTTATTTATCACTAACTCCAGGGTGGCCTGATCACTGCTTCCCACACTTCCTCTCATTTCTACTTTACCAGCAAGTTCTTCCTTATTGGGCAGAATCTAGTCCCAAATAGTAGTTCTCCTTCTTGTCTCCTCTTTCCCAAAGACAAAATTTTTATGCTCAGAGAAAGCATAAAATGTATTTGCTGATCTTCATTTAGCAGAGGGAGAGACAGAGAGTGAAAATAGAGGGAGGAGAAGAGAGGGAGATAGGAAGAAGAAGGAGAGAGACAGAGAGGGAAAGTAGAGGGAGGAGGAGAGAGGAAGACGGGAAGAAGAGGGAGAGAGGGGAGAGAGAGAGAGAGACAGAGAGACAGAGAGACAGAGACAGAGACAGAGACAGAGACAGAGACAGAGACAGAGACAGAGACAGAGACAGAGAGCACTTTCTTGGGAGTTTCTCATATGAGTGACTTCTGTAGCCAGTTTTGTGATCTGGTGAGTGAGCCACCATCATCCATATCTTCCATCTGACCCAGCAGTGTGCTCCAATTGCTATCTCACTGACATTTCTTCTTCTTTTGTCCATTATCCAGATGCTGTCCCACTGTGGCCCAGCCTTCACACATCTTGACAGATAATGTTATCCTGCTTTCTCTTCCCTTCTGCCTAATCTGTTCCTTTTAAACAAGATAGAACCCTTCGTTGCTCTAGTCTTGCCATGAGTCACATTCTACCAAGTTTCAGTGATGCCCATATAGACATATTTACCTACCATGGTTAGGTAATCGGTTCTGATTTTCTTTTTACTATGCCTCTAGAGGTCTCTGCCCTAAGTATCATTTCTGACCTCTTCCCCTTTACTATCTCTGTGGACTACTGAGTACCAGTCCTGCTCTATATAATATCTACTATTTCTTTCATATTTGGACCATTTTTCTTTCTCCTTTTCAAGTTGAAAACCCTCTCATGTATATCAGTCAAGCTCCAGGCAAGTATATCTCTCCCAGCCCTTCTTAGATGTACTAGCTCCTTGACCTAGAACCCTTTTATATTGGGGGAGGGGGGGGCAGCTAGGTGGCACAGTGGATTGAGAACCAGACCTAAAGATGAGAGGTCCTAGGTTCAGATCTGGCCTCAGACACTTCCTAGCTGTGTGACCCCGGGAAAGTCCCTTAACCCCCATTGGCCAGTCCTTACTGTTCTTCTGCCTTGGAACCAATACACAGCATTGATTCCAGGACAGGAGGTAGAAGTTTAAATAATTAAATTACAATTTTTTAAAAAGGAACTCCTGCCTTTGAGGGAATGGTACTAACAGCTAGAGTGGGTGGAGGTGGGGGTCAAATGGACAGGGAAAAGCCTTTTGCAAAAGGTGAGATTTGAAGGAAACCAGGGGTGCCAGAAAACAGGTGAAGAGGGAGGAAATTCTAGGCAGAGGGGTCAACTAGCATAAAGGCACCAGATGCTGTATCACTGCCTTCCAGAATCATTTGCTTCCTCCAAGACTCAGATATTCGCTCTTCTGTGAAACCATCCCTGGTTTCCTCATCTGTTATTGACTTTTCTGTCTTCAGGTACAGTGTATTTACTTATCTCTGTACACACTGAATCCTCCAGTGGAATGCAGATACTGTTTCTATATATTCTTTGGGTCCTAATGCCTCACCTGATGCTTTGTACACAGAAGGCACTTAATAAATGTTTATTGACTCAAACTGAAATAACAAAATAACAGCTCACATTTATGTAGCATTTTATGGTTTGTATAAATAGTTAAAATAGTATCTCATTTGTTCCTCCCAGCAACCCAAGGAGGGAGTTGCTATTGTAATCCTCATTTTCCAGATGAAGAAACTGAGGGAGATAGAGTTAAGTGACTTGCCCAGGTCACACAGCTAAGAAGTATCTGAGCCTGGAAGGTAAGGTTTTTTAATATTTTTGGTTTATCTTTCTTAAGGAACGACTCTACATCCATCCTGTCAATAATGGCACTACTAAATTGTTCTTTTTAAAAATTTTCTAAATCAAATTAAAAAAAAAAGGCAGAAAGGCATACTCTCTCCGGGTGCTACCCTTCCCAATCCTCAGATTCTCAAGTCTTCCTGGACTCAGATTCAGTGCTCTAATCACTGAGTTACCAGGCTGGAAGTTGGAGTAGCTGACCAGTTCCTAGAGTCCTTTCCAGGGCTACCATTTTCAGATTCCATTTGCTGTTTCTTCTTCCTTCCTTTATGAATGCATCAGGCTACACCACCACAATACTTATGAACTCCTCTTTACCAATCAGCTATTGTTGTTCTGCAGTTAATTAATAGATTAATGGGCAAACATTGATTAAGTAGTGATTATAATTACTTATAATAATATAATTATAATCTGGGCTTAAGGGTGGAGAAGAGAAGGGAAGGAAGGGAACCTTGCCCTCAAGGATCTCACATTCTAGGAGTGACTATACACCTACCCAAAATAAACACAAGTCATTTTAAGGGGGGCACTGGCTGCTGGGGGGCACCAGGACAGTGAAGTTGATTTTAGTCCTCAAGGGAAGAGGTAGAAGTGAGGAGGCAAGGCATTTCAAGGATGGCGGCATCCAGAGAAAAGGCAGGGAGGTGGGAAATGATGTCTAGGCCATTTTGGCCAGACTGTTGCATTTAGGGAGATGAATAATATGAGGCTGGCAAGATAGATGGGGTTCAGGTTGTAAAGGGTTCTAAACAGCAGCAGGGAAGTTGATCCTTGATCCTGGAGACTACGGGAAACCACTGGAGTTTAGGAACTAGGAAAACCCAGTACATTGAGATGGTTCGAACTCAGTGACCTTACCAGAACCTAGAAAGTCAGAGCTGGCTAGACAGGACTAGAGAGCATAGAACGCTGGACCTAGAAAGCCATTCTGAACTTTAGGAAGCATCCACTGTCAGAGCCGGAGGAGCCTTAGAAGACAGGATGTTGGAAGTGGGCAGAACGTCAGGAAAACTTAGGGGAGGCTGGAGAGCCACTTGTTGGGACGTCCCACAGGGGTGAGGCTCCCCGGGAGGCAGCAGGGGACCAGAAAAGTGTGGCGGGCTGGGGCCGGAAGGTCTAGGTTGGAATGCCAGCTCTGCTCTTTACTTGCCCAGCCGGCAGTCGTCAATTTATTCCTCCTGTCTCTCTCTTCCCTTACATTCATTACGGAGATGTGCATTTCTGGGGTAGGCCTTCTCGCTGGATCCAAGCCCATCCCAGAGTTAGTGTGTTACAGTTGGAAATGCCCTAGGAAATTAACTAGTCCAACCCTCTCACTGGTAACAGGGCCCGGAGGGATCCTGGGACCCGATGGGGAGCGTTCTCATCCAAGTGGCCTAGCCCGGATTCGAACCCCAAGCTTGCGGCTCCAAATCTAGCGCTGTCCCGTCAAAAAGGCCTGTGCAACTAGGTGGCCGGGGATATTTATGGTTTCACTGCGGCAGGGAGGCAAGCCCAGGAGCTCGGTGTCTAGCAGCAGGGGAGATGGGGGGATTGGAAGCCGCTGTGCGTTCCCCCTGGGGCCCGGCCAAGGTTTCTCGGGAGGGGAAAAGAGCGCTTTTCGGGGCCATTCCTCCAGCGCTTTCGCAGGCCCTGGAATTCCTCCTGAGCATGCCTGGAGCCTGGTTGAGGAAGGAGGGCTCCCTGCTCCGCCATTGCTCAGGGACGCCGGGCATCGGACAGCCAGGCTGATCCCAGCACTTGATCTGGCCCGGCCCCGGCTCCATGAGGGATACGAGGGACCTGCGCGGCTCCTTCCGCGAGCCCCATCCTAGCGCACGCACGGGTCAGCCCCCCTCCCGAGTGCGCCCCGGCGTGACGTTGGGTTCCTGAATCTCTTCTCTTCAGCTTCCTAGAAACCCTGGCGGATCCCACTCCGTCTGATGCAACAGTTTGCAACGCTCTTCCGGGAGCCGAGCCCTGCTCCTGGCTCCCTGCTCCCGCGCCTGCGCACAGCCGCTTCTCCGCCAAGGGAAGCTTTCCTCCAGATGTGAAGGTGGGGCTCGGGCTGGGGGGTGGGGGTAGGGGGAGGAGATGGGGAGGGTCTGGGGCGAGAAGGCCTTTGGCGGCGCTCCCAGCGTGAGCTCAGCTTAATTAGCCTGATCCCAAAGCACTGGCTGCTTGGTTGACTCAGGGATAAGAAAGACAGAAAGAGAAAGACAGAAAAGACAGGAAAGAGGGAAAGAGAGGAAAGAGAGGAAAGAGAGGAAAGAGAGGAAAGAGAGGAAAGAGAGGAAAGAGAGGAAAGAGAGAAAGAGAGAAAGAGAGAAAGAGAGAAAGAGAGAAAGAGAGAAAGAGAGAAAGAGAGAAAGAGAGAAAGAAAGAAAGAAAGAAAGAAAGAAAGAAAGAAAGAAAGAAAGAAAGAAAGAAAGAAAGAAAGAAAGAAAGAAAGAAAGGAGAGAGAGAGGGGAAGGAAGGAAGGAAGGAAGGAAGGAAGGAAGGAAGGAAGGAAGGAAGGAAGGAAAGGAGGGAGAGAAGAAAAAACTTAATGAAAAGAAGCCTGAATAATCCTTAAACTCAGCACAAGCCGAGACTAAGGTCTGGTTTTTGTTTCCAGAGCCTGCCCTGGGGATTTTCAGTAAATCAGCCAGTAAACATTTGTAAAGCTCCTACTAGGTGCCAGGCACAATGCTAAGCTCCGGAGATACAAAGAAAGACCAAAGAGACTCCCAGTTCTCCAGAAGCTCCCAGGCCAATGGGGGAGACAATACCCAGAAGCCTGAAAAAAAGGAGAAAGGGGAATGATGAAGTCCAGGAGTATCCCCTGGGGAGGAAGGGAAGAGATGACCACCCTGAGCATTCTCCTTCAGTGGAGGGTCTGGGAGGAACTTTTCCCCTCTCCACCCTCTCCATTCAGGGAGTAAGAGGCACCCCCAAGGGCCTGGGGTACCCACTTTCAGGGCTGATGTGATCCTGGTCAATACTGATGCCTAGAAAATTCAAGATACAAGATGGTAGCTGTTGATAAATACATGTCCTTCCTGCCAGCATAGGCTGACCGCTCCTGTCTTCTCTGAGCTTTCTGTGGCTGCCCATCCGAAACACAGCCTGTCTTCCTCCACCTGGAAATGCTCACGACTTCTGTTTCCCCACATCAAGAAACTCAAGCATGGAATCAGGATTTGTGGCCTGAATCTGTCAGTTCATCTGCTTAACACAGCACCTAACACACAGTAGGCTCTCAATAAATGTTGATTGATTGATTATACCTCAGTTCCAGGACCTCTGAACAGAGGCTGGATGCCTTGATGGGATCAGGATGCCAAACAGAGAATTACTTCTCAAATTGAAGCAGTTAACCTCTGCGTTCCCTTCCAGCAAGGAAAGCCTGTGATTCTGTGGCTTCCCCTCCTACATGATACAACTGTCTGCTTGGAAGGCTTAGGGATAGCTCATCTAGAAGATGCGGAACTAGATTAGATGGACTCTTAGTGGGAAAAGTCCTGGGCTCAAGAGTCAGGACATCTGGATTCTAGGAGGAGTTTGGCCATTGATTCTCTGTGGAAACCAAGGCCAGCTTTGTCATTTTTCCAGGCCTCAGGGTCCCATATTGTTAAATAAGGGAGTCAGACTAGCTGTTCTCTACGCTCCCTCCTAGTTATGATGTTCTCTGTTCTGAGGTTCCTCCCAGACTGACCTTTTATATTCTAAAATGCCTCCCAACTATAATGTTATCTGTTCTAAGGTCTCCCCCTAGCTCTGACCTTCTATATTCTAAGATCTCTCCAGTTTTAACATTCTATGTTCTAAGGTTCCCCCCTCCAACTCTGACTTTTTATATTCTGCCTTTCTAGCTCTGACCCCTTATATTCTAAGGTCTCCCCCAGCTCTGATCCTTTATATTCTAAGATCTCTCCCAGTTCTGGCATTCTGGGTTCTAAGGTTCCCCCTTTAGGTCTGACCTTCTATACCTTCCATATACTAAGGTTCCCCCCAGCTCTGATCCTTTATATTCTAAGATCTCTCCCAGTTCTAACATTCTGGGTTCTAAGGTTCCCCCCTTAGGTCTGACCTTCTATACCTTTCATATTCTAAGGTCCCCCCCCCCAGCTCTGACCTATGTTCTAAGATCTCTACCAGTTCTGACATTCTGTGTTCTAAGGTTCCCCCCTTAGGTTTGACCTTCTATACCTTCTATATTCCAAGGTTCCCCCCCGCCCAGTTCTGACATTCCATGTTCTAAGGTTAACTCTGACATCCTATTTTCTACATTCTAAGGTCCTATATAGCTCTCACTTTTTAGGCTTTCCTCTTTTAAATTGTGCCAGTCCCAGAGGAACCCCATCTTCCCCATCCACCACCCTCCTCTCATATACATACACTGGCCAAGACCCGCCAATCCAAAACTCCACCAGACGATCCTCCTCCTGACAGAGAAGTGATGGATTCAAGATGGAAAAGGAGACCTCTATTTTTGGACATGGCCAATGTGGGAAGTTCTTCTGCTTGACTATGCAGATTTGGTATGAGAGTTTTGTTTTTCTTTTTCCTTTTCCTTTTCCATTGGGGAGAGGAGGAATAAAAGCTTGTGAATTGAGGAATAAAATGAAACAAGTCAGAATTCTGCTTTCTCAAAGATAAATATCCCTATCTCAAGAGGAGATGAAGAAATTCTTACAACAAAAAGGCAGGAAAACTCTATTGTTTTCCCTCTCATGTACTCCACAGGTCTTCTGACACTAGGCATGGCAATCTATCTACTTCGCCCCTAACTGCCTTTCATCAAGCATTTATTTATTTAGCACCTATTATGTGCCAGGGTTGGGCAGCTAGGTGGCACAGAGAGCACCAGGCCTGGAGTCAGGTAGACTCAATTTCTTGAGTTCAAATAGGATCTTAGAGACTTACTAGCTGTGTGACCCTGCGCAAGTCACCTCACCCTGTTAGCCTCAGTTTCCTCATTTGGAAAATGAGCTGGAAAAGGATATGGTCAACCACTCCAGTATCTCTGCCAAGAAACCCCCAAACAGAGTCCTGAAGAGTCAGACATGACTGAAAAGTGACTAAATAACAGCATATGCCAAGCATTGGGTTAAGTGCTAGGGATACAAAACCAGGGTCAAAGAGAGAGTTTGCCCTCAAGGGGCTTAGAGTCTAAAGGGGCAAACAGCTATACCCAAACAAAGCAGAGGCAGGATGAACTGGAGATGAAAGCAGGGAAAGCACCAGCCCTAAAGAGCCCTTCCTGCAGAAGGTGGGATGTTAGCTGGGACTCAAAGGAAGCCAGGGAAGCCTAGGGATAGAGATGAGGAGGGAAGGGGTTCGAGGTGTCGGGGACCAGTCTGGAATTTCCTTCATCCTTTCTTCTATAACTTCTGAAACCACAGACTCTCTGAAATGTTTCAAGTTTATTTATTTCTGTGGGAAGAGAGGTCTTGGATTTCTTGTCTTCTGAAAAAACCATACTTCCACAGCTCTGTGATCCTTGACTTTCCCCTGGCCCTGGCCCACCCTGTGGTCCCTAATCCACATGAACTGGAGCAGGATGGGGTGGGAGAAAGACTCTCACTGCCATAGGCATCTTTTCTTTCTTTTTTCATTCTCTTCCTTCCTTCCTTTCCTTATTCCCTCCCTCCTTCCTTCCTTCCTTCCTTCCTTTCTTTCTTTCTTCCTTCCTTTCTTTCTTCCTTCCTTTCTTTCTTCCTTTCTTCTTTCCTTCCTTCCTTTCTTCTTTCCTTCCTTCCTTCCCTTCTTCTTTCCTTCTTTCCTTCCTTCCTTTCTTTCTTTCTTTCTTCCTTCCTTTCTTCTTTCCTTCCTTTCTTCCTTCCTTTCTTTCCTTCCCTTATCTTCCTTCTTAGAATCAATATTGTGTATTGGTTCCAAGGCTTCTGCTAATCAAACAGGATTAAGTGACTTGCCTAGGGTCATCCAGCTAGGAAATATCTGAGACCAGATTTGCCTGGTTCTCCATCCATTGAGCCACCTAGCTATTCCCCTTAGGCTTCCTTGCAACCTTCCCCTTTTTTCTTCCAAGTCCCAAGAATTCACCCATCCTCCTCCCAGATGGCAGTCATTTCCTAACCCCTTCCCCACTTAGGCAGAATCTTCACCACCAAAAGAATTCATTCAATCCTTCATCCATCCCATGAGCATTCGTTAAGTGCCCACTCTGTACCCCGTCCCTGGGCATGGCACCGAGGAATAACAAGACAAAAATAGAAGAATCCCTGCTGCCCTCGAGGAGTTTGCATTCTGTTGAGGGAGGCCACACACGCACAGGGACACACAAGTCCAGAGGAGTTGGTCTTGGCCCTTGCCTCCCTCCTTCTCTCTTCCTTTGTCCTTCCCTTCCTCCCAGATCCTGCTAATTGCTCCTTTTTGCCAGTCCCTGGCCCTCCTCCCTCCTGACCCACATCCACCCTTTTACAATTTAGTTATAAAAACCAGCCCACCAGACAGAGGCTTTTTTGACTGAAATGTTATTTTCAGAAGGAGCCATTGAGGTCGGGGAGTAATTGTAGAGTCCCAGCCTGTGCAGTCCAAGCTGAAAATAATCAGCAGGGCTGCTGAGTGGGAGGAGAGTGGGGAGCACAGCCCTCCCCGAAGGGCGAGAGCAAAGCCAGAGGAGTGACTCAGAGGAAGGCCAGCACCAAGGATGCCTGGCAAGGCTCTGGGCTGGATGCTTGGGGATCATTGTAATGGAGTTCCAGCTAAAGGGAGATTTTCTCCAAGGCGATGGTGTTGTGGGAACAAATAGTGTTCTTGGGGTCAGGAGATCTGGATTCAAATCCCAGTCCTGCCATTTTACCATCACTATGACTTTACAGAAAAGTCACTGGTCTTCTCCAGGCCTCCTGTGACCTAGGTTGAAATATTGCAACCTTTGGGGCCTCAGTCAAGATATTTCATCACTATGGGCCTCAGTTCCCCCTGATTTAAAATGAGGATGTAGGACTAGATGACTTTTGAAGTCCCTTCCACCCCTAATCTGCCATCCTGTGACCTCCTTGGACCTCAGTTTCCTCATCCATAAAATGAGGCAGGTCCAAGTAGGTGGCCTTCGATGTCCTTTTAGTTCTAAATCTGGGATTCTGGGATTTCTCTGGGCCTCAGTTTCTTCATCTGTAACATGTGTATTGGACTCCAATTCTATGATCCTTCTATAAGTCACATTAATGCTTCAGGAACTGTTTTCCCATCTGTATAGCGGAGATGAGCTACATCATCTCTGATCTCTTCTTTTTTTAACTCTCACCTTCTGCCTTTGTGTGAATTGGTAAGGGCTAGGCAAACAGGGTTAGGTTGCCCAGGATCACGCAGCTGGGAAGGATCTGAGGCCAGATTTGAACCCAGGTCCTCCCAACTCCAGGCCTGGCTCTCTGTCCCCTGATCCTCCTGGCTGCCCCTCCAAACTCTTTTTGCTGCAGGTCCTAAGAGCTTCATGATGGTGTTTGACCACAAAGTAGTTCTTGGACTCACGTTGTAGATACCATATTGTTAGATGACATCTGAGCCCTTCCTTACTCCATCTCAGGGGCTCCATCCCAGGATCAGGGGCTTTCGGGATCATCTATTCCAATCCTCTCATTTGACTGAGGTCCAGAAAGAAGTGACTTACCCAAGGTCATACAACTAATGGGGAGCAGAGCCAGGATTTGAGCTGGAGGGCTCTTACTCCTCTGTGGAACACCAGCCATCAGAAAGCTTAATGGATTTGGATCAGACCAGCTGTATGACCCTGGGCAAGTCACTGTCTTCTGTTTGCCTCAGTCTCCTCATCTGTAAAATAAGCAGGAAAAGGAAATGGCAAACCATTCCAGTATCTCTGCTAAGAAAACACAAAGAATCAGACATGACTGAAATGACTGAACCATTCCTGATGCCTGCAAGATGGCTCTTGCATTTCTTTGTATCCCCAGAGCTTATCACTACATCCAATGGTACTAAGCACTTCATGAATGTTTGTTGACTGACAAAAACAGAAAAGCTATCATAAGGGAAAACAAGGGGAAAGAATGAAACTTGTTTGGTTGGTCCCCAAAAGGTAGAACTAGAAACAACAGTAGAAATTGTGAATCACTGTCTGGAAAACCTTTTTTTAATCATTTGAGCATGGGCAGCTGGGTGGCACAGTGGTTAGAGTGCCAGACTTGGAGTTAGGAAGACTTGGGTTCAAATTCCTAGCTTTTGCCTCTCTTCTTAGAATGGATACTGACAGAAGAGAAGAGTTGAAAAGAATAATAATGCTTGGACTGCCCGCAAATTAAATGGGCCACCCAGAGAGGTGAGGGCTCCCACCCTTGGAGTTCTTAAGGCACAGGCGAGCGACTATTTGCGAGGCCCTTGGGATGGGGCTTTTGGTCAGGCAAGGGGTGGCCCAGATGGAGGCTGAGGTCCCTCTCTATCCAGGAGGGGGCATTTTATGAATTGATTTGGTGGGCAACGAGTGAGATCCTGGCTCCAACAGCAGATAGTGGGAGACTGGGACCACGGTGGGGGAAGAGCAGCTAAGCAGGATACATCGAGCAAGGAAGGGATGCAGGACCCTAAGGGGGTCAGGCAAGAGTGGAGAAAGGGGACCCAAGCAGTGTTCAGCCTGGGCTGGAAAGTACAATGGATGGGGAGTTGGACCGCCTGAGTTAACAGCCCATCTCTGCCTCTGGGCCACTTGGAGCAGATCCATCACTTGCATCCTTTGTAAAATCAGAGGGCTGGACTTGATGTCCTCAGAAACACACCTCAGCTCTAAATCTCTGATCCTGTAAACAGCCAGGGCCCAAACAGATTGCCCAGTTATGCCAGGTGACTGACCCTTGGGGCCACACAGCAAAAGAAAAACACCCCTGCACTCCCCTCTCCTGTTTCCTAACTTGTGGGAGAGATAGCCACTGACTAGTTACAGGACCAGGACGTGGAAACCTGGATTTGATACTGGACTTGGAGTCAGAAAGACTTGAGTTCAAACACTACCTCAGTTACAAACAATGTGACCCTGGGTATGTCACTTAACTTCTGTTTGCCTCAGTTTCATCATCTGTAAAATGAACTGGAGAAGGAAATGACAAACCGCTCCAGTATTTTTGCCAAGAAAGACTTAAATGGGATGACAAAGACTCAGACACCACTGAAAAAATACTGAACAACAACAAAATCCTCCCAGGATAGCAGTGAGGACCAAATAAGATAATATTTGTAAAACACTTTGTAAACCTTAAAACATTCTATAAAGACGAGTTATTTTCAAGGGAGAAGAGTCCTAGGCTTTGTCTGTTGTTAGTTCAGGCTGTTGATACTTAAATTAATTCCAACTATTCCCTAGAAGGTCAAATACTGAAGCTGAGGCGTTGATACTTTGGGCACATAATAAGACAGGACCCATTGGAGAAGACCCAATTGAGATGGGGAAAGATTGAAGGCAAAAGGAGAAGGGGAGCTGGAAGGAAGGAAGGAAGGAAGGAAGGAAGGAAGGAAGGAAGGAAGGAAGGAAGGAAGGAAGGAAGGAAGGAAGGAAGGAAGGAGAGAAGGAAGGAAGGAAGGAAGGAAGGAAGGAAGGAAGGAAGGAAGGAAGGAAGGAAGGAACGAAGGAACGAAGGAACGAAGGAACGAAGGAACGAAGGAAGGAGGGAGGGAGGGAGAGAGGGAGGCCATCATGCCTAGCCCTCTCATTTCACACACTTGGTTAGTTCTACTTCAGTGCCCCCACCAGATTGTGAGCTCCTGGAGGGCAGGCCTGTGCTAGGGGGTTTTTGTCTGGTTTTGCCTTTCTTTGGGTCCCCAGTACTTAGCCCAGTTCCTGGCACCTAGTGAGCACTGATCAATTGCTGGGTGACTGCAAATGAAACCAACCAAGGGCTTAGATGTCACAGGAAAGAAGTGGTTGAAATGGGATATGAACCCAAACCTTCTGAGGCCTTCTCCCATGTGTGCATTTAGAAGGTGACCTCCTTTTCCCATGTCCCACAGCCAACATGTGGCTGCCTCTGTTCATCAACACATATTGAGATTTCTCCTATCAAAAGGAATGAGCAGACACGAAAGCCCAATGGGGGCACCTCTCTCTCCCTCAGACACCATGGGCTTACATGAACTGGCAAACTGTCTTTGGAATACAGAGAACATATGTCCACCTGCTGAATAGATACAGCTGGGGTCCCATGGTAAGGGGGTCCTTCTCACATACAAGCTGATGCCATCTCTCTCTCTCCTCTTTCTTATTCTCTCTTCTCCTTTTCTGTCTCTGTCTCTGTTCTTCTGTCTCTCTCTCTTCATCTTTCTATTTCTGTTCTCTCTGCCTCTCTCTCTTTGTCTCTGTCTTTCTGTCTCTCTCTCTCTCTCTGTTCCTCTGTCTCTGTCTCTCTCTTCTCTCTGTCTCTGTCTCTCTCTTCATCTCTCTGTTTCTGTTCTTCTCTCTGCCTCTATTTCTGTGTCTGTTTCTGTCTCTCTCTGTCTCTGTTCCTCTCTCTCTCTCTCTCTCTTTCTCTGTCTCTGTTCCTCTTTGTCTCTCTGTCTCTGTCTCTGTTCCTCTGTCTCTCTGTCTCTCTGTCTCTGTTCCTGTCTCTCTGTCTCTGTTTCTGTCTCTCTGTCTCTGTTACTGTTTCTCTGCTCCTCTATCTCTCTTTCTCTGTCTCTCTATCTCTGTTCCTCTCTCTGTTCCTGTTTCTCTGTCTCTGTTCCTCTCTCTCTCTCTGTCCCTCTATCTCTCTGTCTCTATCTCTCTGTCTCTGTTCCTCTGTATCTCTGTTCCTTTGTATCTCTGTTCCTCTCTCTCTGTTCCTCTCTCTCTGTTCCTCTCTCTCTGTCTCTGTCTCTCCATCTTTCTCTCCCTGTCTCTGTCTCTCCATCTTTCTCTCCCTGTCTCTGTCTCTCCCCGTCCCCATTTCTCCCCCTCAGTGCTCTTAGCTGAGAATAACCGCACAGCCGCCCCCAGGATCCCACTTGCCTATTTTTGGAGGCGCAATCATCTTGTTGGACTTGCCAGCTCCACGAGGCTCCTGACTTTCACAGCTCTCCTGGAGGCCACTTGGGTTAGCACTGCTCCACCTGTCTGCACAGATGATCCTTATTAGGACCATGGTCCGTCTGCTAAATGAGCTCTGGGCAGTGGGCCCCAGCCAATCAATGAGGGCGAAGGGAAGTGAGGCAGATGCTTGAAGCCAGTTCCTCTCTTGGCTCCTTGGAATGTGTGAATGGTCCAGGCATCTCAGTAGGAGAATGGATGTTAGAGGTGCTGCTGAGCATCCTGCTGTCCCCACCAGAGAGATGGGGTTTAGTCTTCAATCTAGGCGGTCCAGGACTCCCTTAGTCCATTGCCCTGGCTCAGGACTCCTCTCCTTACCAACCGACTGAGGGAGATGTGAAGCTGCCTGCTTCGTGCTCTTCCCTCAGTGCCCAAAAAGTTGCTTATAGGAGAAACTCTCAGATGCTCAGACAGTGTTTCCTTCTGTGTTGGTGTCCTTAGGGCTCAGTTGGAGGCCAAGGTTCCCCCCTACCTTTTTCCTGCCCTCTCTTGAAGCCTGGGGAATGATTTAGGGGGTGGGAGGTACAGGGAGGAAGTGGAGGAAGAAGAGGAGAGGGGGAGAAGGAGGAAGATAAAATTCCCTGCTTGCTCACTCACCTAGGGTTTGGGAGGCTTTTGTCAGACCCCATTGGCTGAGATGATGCTCTGTTGACTCAGAAGTGGCCGGGTCAGGCTTGTTTCCATTCTCTGTCCTCCGTCCCTTCTACTCAATCTCACTCAGGGAAAAACCTTGGTAAGAGATCCTGGATGTGCATCTCCATCCTTCATAAGCCTTCCCCAGGATCCACGCTTCTCCTTCCCTACCTGTTTCTGTCACTTGCATCTCTAATATCCACTGATTCCCTTCTAGCTCCAAAATTCCACGTTCTAAGGTTTCTTCCATCTCTGACCTTCTTGTGTGTTGCAAGGCTCTTTCTGTTCAAATGCTTAATGTGCTCTAATGCTCCTGTCAGCTCTGACATTGGATGTTCTACAGTCCCTTCCACCTCAGATATTCTATGTTTGAAGTTCCAAGGTTATTCTAAGATTTTGTCCAGTTTTGATATTCTATGTTGATTCCCTTTAGCTCTTATGTTATACCTTCTAAAGTCTCTCCCAGCGCTGATATTCTCTGTTCTAAGATCCCTTCCAGCTCTGACCTTCTTTTCTAAGGTCCTTCCCAGCTCTGGCATTTCCTGTTCTAGGCCCCCCCCAGCTCTGTTCTGGGTCCTTCCCCAGCCCTGACACATCATGTTCTAGGTCCCTCCCAGCTCTGGCATTCTCTGTTCTAGGTCCTTCCCCAGCCCTGACATGGCATGTTCTAGGTCCCTCCCAGCTCTGGCATTCCCTATTCTAGGTCCCATATAGCTCTGACATTGCATGTTCTAGGTCATCCCCCAGCCCTGATGCATCATGTTCTAGGTCCCTTCCAGCTCTGATATTACATGTTCTAGGTCCCTCCCAGCCCTGGCACTGTGTTCTAGGTCCCCCGTGCTGTCATTCCCTGTTCTAGGTCCCCCCGACCCTGACATGTCATGTTCTAGGTCCCTTTCAGCTCTGGCATTCCCTGTTCTAGGTTCCCCCAGCCCTGACATATCATGTTCTAGGTCCCTCCCAGCTCTGACATTCCCTATTCTAGTTCCCTCGCAGCCCTGCCATTCCCCAGTCTAAGGCTTCTCTCAGCCCTGACATTTTCTGTTTTCAAGGCCCTCCCAGTTCTGACCTTCTATTCCTAGGGCCATCCAGCTTTGAATCATCTCACAAGGTACTTCCTCTTGGAACCAAACCAAGGAGTCATCCAGAGGGGAACACCTGGAGAGGGAGGGGAGGCATCTCTCCTTATTCTTGTCCCAGGGGCCACATGCTGGTCCCCCTTCCACAGGGGCCACCATGTGTCTTCAGCCTGCCTCTGCCTCAGCAACCAACCCTTCTTGGGCTTGTTCCTCAAGACACTCCCTCCCTCCCCCCACAGCCTTGGCCCCAGATGGAGCATGGCCAAGAGGCATGAGCCCTGGAGGCACAAGCTGAAGCCCTGGAGGGTGCCAGGCTCTAGGTATAGATTGGGAGGGAGGGGAAAGATTGGGCTTGCATGTGCCAGTCCCCCAAGAAGAGATAATGCTTCTAGCTGTGCACATGTGGCTTTCACATCCCCAAGGGAGCCGACTTTGGCACCCTGCATGAAAAGGCGGGTTGTTTGGCGTGCTCCCACCTCGCCCAGGCCTTTGGGTTTACAATAGGACAAATGAAACAGGCCCCAGAGCCCTGCCTGATGCCTCTGGTTCTATCCCAAGGTCCCAGTTCTCCAAGTATTAAGTCATTATCCGCAGGACTCAAGGCAAAAGACAATATGGTATAGTGGATAGAGAAACAGCCTTGAGGTCAGGAAGACCTAAGTTCAAGTTCTGCCTCATGGGATCCTAGACAAGTCACTTAACCTCTTCGTGCCTGGTGCAACAGTCTAAGTCTAGTCTAGGAACAGCTGGGGCATCTATGTGGGTGAAAGGACTTCTCACACCAGGAGTACCCTAACCAATGACATGGCAGGCTTTGTGAGACCCTCCTTCACTTAAATCCAATTCATTGCAAGTCAAGGCATCTGCCAGTGATGTCGTCATTGATCCTCTTTGAAAAGGGGAGGAGGAACAACACTTGCCTCCAGGAGTGAGTCTCAGTTTCTCTGGTTAGCTTTTAAAGCCCTCCAGGACAGGGTTCTAAGCCTCTTTGCTCATTACTCTACTTCCATTGCTCTTAGATGGGCTGCCTCACAACCAGCATTCCATCTTCTATCTTTGTGCATCCCTCAAGCTGGAAAGGTCCCACCAACTCCCAGATTCCATTTCTTGTTTTAGGAGGATGCTCAAGCATCATCTTCCACATGGTCCCTCTCAGATCAATTCTATGGGATTCCTTTGCATTTATCTGTATTTATTCACGTTCTATTCAAGGTGCATACCTATTTATACGTACTCATCTCCCCCATTAGAATGGAACCCGCTTGAGAAGAGGGATTATTTCTATCTTTATATTTCCAGTCTGACATGTAGTAGGTAATTTTGTTTCAGTCCTTCTAGCTGTGTAACCCTGGAAAAGTCACTTAACCCCCATTGCCTAGCCCTTACCTCTCTCTTCCAGAGTCATTGAAGTCCATTGGTCAGACAAAAGTCAAGACGACTGCCATCTTCTTTGTGCAACCAAGCTCTAAGCACTCCACAGCACTCCACTTCAGTCACCTTCGTGGTCATTACAAAGTGTTCTCATTCGCCCATTCCGCCAGAGAAAGTCTTCACGTGCTTGTACACAGGACACCCCTAGCTCACTGATGGCTTGGAGACCTGTGGGCTACCTTCAACCTAATTTCACCTGTCTACTGAGGTCTTGTAAAGCCTCTTGGAGAATGCTGTTAGATTGGAAACTCCTTGAGGGCAGGGACTAGCGAACTAACACAGTGGTAAAGAATAAATACTTGTTGATTCAATGAATTGATAAGGTAACTAAGAAGGAAGGACTAGGCTTAGAAAAAGTGATTAGCACAAGCCATTCCCCAATTGACAAATGGTCAAAGTTTTCAGATAAAGAAATTAAAGCTGTCAATAATCATATGAAAAAATGTTCCAAATCACTCTCGATTGTAAACTAAAGCAACTCTATGGTATCACTTTACACCTATCAGATTAGCCAATATGACAGTAAAGGGAAGTGATAAATGTTGGAGGGGATGAGGCACAATTGGGACACTAATACATTGTTGGTGGAGTTGTGAACTGGCCCAACCATTCTGGAAAGCAATTTAAAACTCTTCTCAAAGGACTATAAAATGGTACATACCCTTTGATCCTGTAGTACCAGTCCTAGGTCTCTATCCCAAAGATAAAATAAAAGGGGGAGGGGGAGAAGAAAGATCTGCTTATACAAAAATATTTATAGCAGCCCTTTTTGTGGTGGCAAAGAATTGGAAATTAAAGGAATGTCCATCAATTGGGGAATGGCTGAACAAACTATTGTATATGATGGTGATGGAATACTATTGTGCTAGAAGGAATGATGAATAGGATAATGTCAGAAAGAACTGATGCAGAGTGAAATAGGCAGAACCAGGAGAACATTATACATAGTAACAGCAATATTGTGGGAGGATCAAATGGGCTAGATTTAGCTACTCTTTAGCCACTTATGACAAAAAGTGCTATCCACCTCCAGAGAAAGAACTGTTGGGGTCAGAAAGCAGATCATAGACTAGTTTGGTTTTTTTTTACTTTAGTTTATTTGGGTTTTTATTTTGGAGTTTTGGTTTCTATATGAGTTTTCTCTTACAAAAATGAACAATATGGAAATAAGTTTTACATGATGATATGCGTATAGCCCTTGCCACCCCTGGGAGAAGGGAGGGAAAGGAGAGAAGAAGACAATTCATACCATATAACTTCAGAAAACTTATGCGGAAATGTATTACATGTAACTGGTAAAATAAATATTTTATTTTATTAAATGTTTAAATTTATTATTAAATTATTAAACTTTAGAGGAAGAGAGAGAGAGAGAGAGAGAGAGAGAGAGAGAGAGAGAGAGAGAGAGAGAGAGAGAGAGAGAGAGAGAGAGAGAAAGAGAGAGAGAGAGAGATTAGGGAATGGAACCAGAGTCCGTGAAGCCCTGTTGATTGGAGAAGGTCTGGAGATTCCTACTGTCATTGCAGGCTCTACGCCAACAAACCAAATTCGGTCTTTCCCTAGAGGGATCCTGCCATAATGCTGGACCTACTTAGGATAGATGACACTGATTTGTCTTCTCAGTGACCCATGTGTGTAATAAGGTCCTTCTCTCTTGATAAAGTGAAGTGATAATCCAGTGGCCTCTCCAGAGACTTTGGAGACCATTTATCCAAAGACAGAGAGGCGGGGAGGTCAACGGCGATCAGCTGCTCCATGGGGAAGGGAGCAGGCTCCAGCTGACCTGACTAAATTCAGCCACCCAGCAAGTGAAGCATGAGAATTCTTGCAGGGTTGTGTGATGTCTTGGGGCTGACCCAGAGAAGCTCCACCACCCAACTCCACTGCTCTGGTTTGGATGCCATCCAATCTCAAGCCTTGCCATCAACTAGTTGTGGGACCTTCTACGTTTCATGTGCCCTCCCTGGGCCTCAGTTTCCCCATCTGTAAAACAAGAGAGAGACTTGGATTAGATGATCATTGAAGTCTCTTCCATACCTGACTTTATGATTCTAAGATTGTCCATCCCAAAATGATGATGTATTTCTTTTATACATAGTATGTCTACCTAGCTGCATGCGTTTGGCCTTGGAATTAGAGTGAGAAGGCAAGCTTCCTGAGAACACAGCTTTGTCTCTGTCCTTAGCTTCCCCCCACAGGAGGGGGTTCAGGAAGGCTACTAATCGTGTGAATGATCTCCAAGCACAACTACTTTGCCTCTTGTCGTGAAGCCTACGAAGTCCTTCTCAGAACAATGTCTTCTAAAATAAAATACAAATCGTCGCAAAGGAAACCAATTCGATTGAACTCTAGTTGTTAAAATAGTTTAGAAACAAGTTCACAGACTCCAGGTTAAGAAGCCTCAAGCTAGAAAGCCACTTAGACCCTTCTGGTTTCCAATGCGATCCCAAGCGGGCTGCTCCCCTTCTCAAGGGACTCCCAGCCAGCTTGGCCTTGAGCCCATAAAAATGTCAGCCCCAAGCCCAGTCCCTAACCACCCCCTCCAGCCCAAAGGCCCTCATTTCCCAGCAGATGCTCCCAGGGTCCAGCCTAAGGAGGGTCTTAGCTCTGCGGCTTGGGCTTCCGTCCCAGGAGGAGACAGTGGTTTTCAGTTTCCGTTACTTATAGCCTGTCACGACCCGGCTCCTCCTTGAGGGGTCACAGAGTGGGGAGAGCTTAGGCCTCTCCCTCCTTCTCGGGACTGGTGGAGCATCTTCACTCCTGGGCCTCAGCCAGCCAGTTAATCAAACCAGAATTGATTAATCCCATACTGTGTGCCAGGCTCTGTGCCAAGTTCTATGGGAACACAGAGACCCCAAAAAGAGAGAGGAAGACACACACACACACACACACACACACACACACACACACACACACACACACTCCTGCTGCCCTTCTATATACCCTTACAGCCCCAAGAGGATATGCGGAGCTCTTTTTTTTTTTTAATGATTTTCTGTATTTTTCTTTCTGAAATCTGCCCTATGAAATTTGTTTGGCTTCGGTGTCAAAGCCGTGGTAACTTTTTCCTTGATGTGATCATATTTCCTATTTCTTGTTCTTGTGACATTTCAGTAAAACTCAAAAATCTAAAAAAATAAAGCAAAATTTAAAAATTAGAAATTATTTTATTGATCTTTTTTTCTTTTTTTATCACCTTCATTTCCAAGCAAGTCCCTTCTCCAAAGAGCTACCCCTTTGTGATAAAGATAACAGTAAAAGCAATTTTAGTAAAATCAACATTATTGGCTAAGTATGATGACAGTATCTACACTATTCCACACCCAGAGTCCTCACCTCTTTCCCCAGAGTCAAGCTTGGACATTATCATTAATTCCACAGTCCAGCCTTGGGGTCTGAGTCTTCCCATTTGCATTGTAGCAATCCTTGGGTATATTATTTCCATTATTTTCCAGGTTTTACTTACTTCACTCTGAATCAGTTCTTGTGCCTTTTCCTGATACTCTGAATTTCTCATACTTATGACTCAGTAACCTTCTACTACATTCATGTAGCACAATTTGTCTGGCTAGTCATCACTGGGCATTTAGTTGGTTTCTGATTCTTTGCTACCACAAAAAGGAAAAAAAAACTGGGATATTTTGGTGTATGTGGAACCTTTCTGTCTGATCTCCTATAGTGTAGGACTATAAAGGGGGTGGGAGGAGGAAAGGAGGGAGGGAAGAAAGGAGAGAGGGGAGGGAGGGAGGGAGGGAGGAAGGAAGGAAGGAAGGAAAGAAGGAAGGAAGGAAGGAAGGAAGGAAGGAAGGAAGGAAGGAAGGAAGGAAGGAAGGAAGGAAGGAAGGAAGGAAGGAAGGAAGGAAGAAAGCAAGGAAGGAAGGAAGGAAGGAAGGAAGGAAGGAAGGAAGGAAGGAAGGAAGGAAGAAAGCAAGGAAGGAAGGAAGGAAGGAAGGAAGGAAGGAAGGAAGGAAGGAAGGAAGGAAGGAAGGAAGGGAGGGAGGGAGGGAGGGAGGGAGGGAGGGAGGGAGGGAGGGAGGAAGGAAGGAAGGAAGGAAGGAAGGAAGGAAGGAAGGAAGGAAGGAAGGGAGGGAGGGAGGGAGGGAGGGAGGGAGGGAGGGAGGGAGGGAGGGAGGGAGGGAGAAAGAAAGAAATAAAGAAAGAAAGAAAGAGAGGGAGGAAGGCTTTATTAAACACCTACTATGTATCACATATTGTGCTAGTGAAAGTGCCAGGGTAAGGTGCTGTTTCAATACAAGAGGCAGCTGGCCTTTCATTCAGAAAGGACATGCATTCAAATCTTGCCTTCAGCCATTATTACCTGAGTGACCATAGGCAAGTCATTTTTGCGAGCCCATCTCCCATCTATGCAATAGGGATAAGAATACTGGCATTACATACCACATATTGTTATTGTGAGGAAAGGGTTTTGCATACCTTAAAGTGTGACAAAAAGGATGAATTATTATTATCTGATAATCCTGATCTTATATTGGTAGAACATTGTCCACGACTATAAAAAGCTGGAGAAAGCTCTTGTTGGGAGGTAAGATGCCAGATTTCTGCTACTTGTAAACAACAGACCAGCAAGAGTCTTCTGGATTAAATCCAGTTCGTTTTCTCCCAGAAAGAGAAACCTTCCTAACCTTTCTGTCCTCCTAGTCTTGTCTGTTGTCTATCACCCTCTCTCTGTACACTCTCTCTCCCCCCTCACACATACACACACACACATGCACACACCTCTCTCTCTCCCTCTCTCTTCTCTTCTCTTCTCTTCTCTTCTCTTCTCTTCTCCTCTCTTCTCTTCTCTTCTCTTCTCTTCTCTTCTCTTCTCTTCTCTTCTCTTCTCTTCTCTCTCCCTTCCATCCAACTCTTCAGTCTCCAGAATGAGGGAAGCTTTTCCCACTTGTACTAGGTTTGAAAGTTCAAGGGCAGCCTGGGTAAATTCTCACAGTCATCAACCACCAGGATGTGTTTTTTCTGAGAATGATGTGATTGATGGCTGTTCCTACAGTGGCCCTCCCTTTGCATCCCACCCCAACACCGCTAAAAGTGAAAAAATAAAGTCTGTCTCCCAGCCTATTAGAAAAAAAAATCCAATGGACTTAGAATCAGAATAACCTAAGCTAAAATCATATCTCAAACCTTTCCTATCTGTATGATTCTGAACAAACGATTTAACCTTGCTGGACCTCAGTTTTTTTCATCTTTAAAATGAGGGGCTAAGACTCAATGGTCTAAGAGGCAGCTAGATAGCATAGTAGATAGAGCCTAAAATTGGGAGGACCTGGGTTCAAATCTAGCCTTAGACACTTTTTAACTGTGTGACTCTAGGCAAGTCACTTAACCCCACTGCCTAGCCTTTACCAAACTTCAGCCTTGAAATAGGATACTTAGTATTGATTCTAAGACAGCAGGTAAAAAGGCTAAAAAAAAAGCGTCAGTAGTCTGTAAGGTCCCTTTCACCTCTAAATCAGTCTCAAGGAGCCTCGGGCAAACAAGACTTTATCCCAAGCCACTGATTTCCAGAGGAGGGAGCATTTCTCTCTCTCATTGTGGAGAGTCCTTGCACTTTGCTTCTAGGTCCTCCCCCAGTCTTCCCAACCAATCTCTACTGAGTCAAGGACCATGAGAGAGGCTGACCTCTCCTAAAACCCATCAGATGGTCTTCTACCCATTGGATGTCTTCTATACATTGGATGATCTTCTACCCATTGGTTGGTCTTTTATACATTGGATGGTCTTCTACCCATTGGATGTCTTCTATACATTGGATGATCTTCTACCCATTGGATGATCTTCTACCCATCTCATCCCACCCCAATTTGTTGTTTTACCCCAGAGGAAAGGACTCCTAGTCACTGTTCTGGGACTCAACGTCTCCTCCCGGTGTCTCTCCCAGAAATAGAACAACTTTTCTCAGCATTAAAGCCTGGGACGGAGTTTGTCCCTTGGATTTCCCCCATCCACTTCCTGAGTAAGAAGCTTCGTGGCTGTACCCCCAAGGCTAAGACTAGAGAGGTCATGGAGGGTCCAGCTACCAAAAGGTGAAAGGAGGAGGATTAGGGCTCCACACTGATAATGACATTTTCAAGTGTGCAAGGATGGAGCCGTTGCCATGGGGACGCCTGCAGAGCTGAGTTCTCTCTGAAGTTGTGAGTCAGGCTTAAGCGTTATTTATTCCCTCCCCATCCTAAAAAAATCCATCGGCTGACACAGAAACCTGCCTAACATACGACAAAAGGGAAGGCTCCCCCATCCAGCCTCTAACGGGTGAGTGAGTCAGCTGGGCTCTGAGCGGCTAATCAGCTCTCTGACGTCAGCTCAGCTCCATTCCAGCCCCGTGGAGTGGAAATGTCAACAAAGGAAAAGAGAGAAGCCAGAAGGTGCCTTTCTTTCCTCCTACAAGCCCCAGTGCAACTTAAGGGGGAGTAGAGGGTACCCCCATCTCAGCTCTGCCATCCGGATCCCCTTCTTTCCATATTTAGACAGAGCTGTAACAAGGGTAGGGTAATAGGGACTTTTCCCTAGGGCACAAAATTTAGAAGGCATTAATTAATTAATACAGTTTTTCAGCAACACAGAAACAATCAATCTATCACTTATTATGTACTGGACTAGTACTAGGCTTTATGTATACTATGTATATACTATGTATATGTACTGTATCTATTCTGTGTACCAGGTTCTGCAACAGTTGAATTTAGCCCAGATGATGGAGTTAGAAAAAAGTAGCTAGTGAAATAATGAGCTAAAGAGTTAATGATATATGACCAGAGGCTAAAGCTCAGCAAGCAACACGTCATGTCCCTGGACAAGTCACTTCCCTCCCAGCAAAAGCTGGAAAATGAGGAATGCAGTTTCCCTTCAGGACATCAAGCAAATGATCGACTACACTGTCAGGTCATTGCCCATTTTTTGGTTACTCATTTACCATGTGCAAGGAATAAATGGCAAAAGAGATAAAACTAAGGCAGGGCAACCAGGTCCAAGGCACATGATGCCAACATTTAGGGGGCACTGCTAGTCTTTTTAGAGCCAGAGGATACTGAATTTAGTACCTAGGTAAGCAAGAAGGATTAGTTAAAATAGGGCACTACCAGCTGGAAGGTTCTACTACAACTGGACACCAGGTGGGCTTTTCCCTGGCTCAACCCCGATCTTCAATGGGCTGCTTGAATTTTGTGCTATTTACCCTTGGTTTAAAAATTGCTGATTTCAGCTCTGAGAGAGAAGGGGAGAGACGGTGGTCTTTGGAGTCAGAAAACTCTGAGTTCAAAAGATGCCTCTGACATACCCAGGAAAATCATCTAGGCAAATCTCTAAGATTATATGGCACAGGGGGCAGCTGGGTAGCTCAGTGGATTGAGAGCCAGGCCTAGAGATGGGAGGTCCTAGGTTCAAATCTGACCTCAGCCACTTCCTAGCTGTGTGACCCTGGGCAAGTCACTTGACCCCCATTGCCTAGCCCTTATCACTCTTCTGCCTTGGAGCCAATACACAGTATTGACTCCAAGACGGAAGGTAAGTGTTCTTAAAAAAAAAAAAAGATTATATGGCACAGGTGAATTAATCATAATAATACAGGAGGCCCTGGGTTCAAATCTAGCCTCAGACACTTTCTAGTTGGGCGATCCTGGGCAAGTCACTTAACCCCCATTGTTTAGCCTTTAGAGCTAGCTCTTCTGCCTTGGAATCAATATACAGTACTGATTCCAAGAGGGAAGGTAAAGGCTTACAGCATATATAATAATAATAGCTACTGATACTGTGTGCCAAGCACTTTACAGTTGGTATTTCATTTGATCCTCACATCAATCCCAGGAGATGGGTGCCGAGGTATCTTATATCACAACAGAGAAGTCTGGGGTTAGAGGGCTAGTGACTTGTTCAGGGTCACCTGGTGGGCAGCAGAGGTGGGATTCGAGCCTCCTCTGGGCCCATCATTGTCTCCTGCTGGGCACTCCCAGCCCAGCCCACCAAAAAGCTGGGCCATCTCTGTTCCCCACCACGGTCTCTCTTGGGCAGCGACCTCTTCGGGTTCTTTGGGGTTTCTTGTGCAGGGGAAGCCTCGAGCCTTCAGTCACAAGTTGTCGGTGTGGGCACTAGTCTGGAGAAGTCCCCTGAAGGAGTGTGGCCCCTGCCCTTGCCTCCTCTGCACCCCAGACTGCTCATCTGCCAAATGAGGGGGGCTCCCGCCGTCCATGCCAGGCTCCTTCAGCAGCACGAGCCAATGGGCCTGACCCCAGAAGCAGGTCACACTCGGGGCTTCTGGGCTGGGCTCTGCCCTGTCTGGGCTGAGGGGCAGTGGGCAGAGCCCAGACTGGCGAGGCCCATGATTTCCCACCCACCCCCACCCCCACAGGACCCCACATCAAAGCTGCCTTCCTGGGTGTGGCCTCCAGATAAAGGGGAAGATTAAAGAAGGGGCTGGAAGCTGGGCTCCCTGCTCCTCGCCCAGGACACTGACCACAGGAGCCTCGGCTGCCCAGCCCGCTCTCTGCAAAGTGCTCTCCCCACAGGCCCCTCTGGGAAGGGAAGGGAAGGGAAGGGAAGGGAGACAGAAGGATGGAGCCAAGGGCCTGCCCTCTAGGTGGGGAGGGGGGTGAGGAGATGGGGGGCTGGGACTGGGGTCCTGGGGGACTTGGGGAGGATAGCGAGGGGCCCCATCCTCTAGATGGGGGCGGGTGGGGGCAGAGAGTGGCTAGAATAGAAGTGGGGGCCCTCTGAACCTCAGCTTAGTCAGGATCTTGGCCAGGACACCCCGAATCCTTGAGGGCACCCCCACAGCCATCCAGACTCCCTTTCTGGGTGTCTTAACCCTTTCCTGACTAGCCTGTCAGCAGCCACCGTGGGTGGAGCCCAAGGCAGCCCTTCATTCTTGGAGCCTGGCCCTGGCCACTTCATTGGGGTTTGGTCCCTCCAGCAAAGGAGCCTGTAATGAGGCTCTCCTGGCCCCCAGGGCCCTCCCCCTCGCCCCTACCCCAGGGACGGTCTGTAATTAGTGCTCTGGGGCGAGGCTGGAGAGGCTCAGACAATGTCATTTGAACTGGGATGAGACATGCCTCAATTGCTAGTCTGTGCTTTTAATTTTTTCCCCCTGGTGCCGTTGCATATACAAAAACCAGAGAGGCTTTAACCCTTTCCTGCTGGGCCCAGCTTCAGCCTGCTCCTTCGCTCTGGTCCCTTTGCAAGGCATCCACGAAGCAATAAACATGGAAGAAGCACCTACTGTGTGCAGGGCACTGGGCACGGGCTCGGAGACCCGCATTCGGACCGCCCTGCCCCGTGCCTGGGACTTGGAGGTGTCCTCGGCCCCTGGATTCGTTAGTCAATCCACATAGGAGTATGCAGAAGTTCTAGTTGACGGTGTAGACATAGATATAGTTTGTGCATATAAAGATCTGTCTCTCTATCACACAGATGCTCGACGCTGCAGCGGCTCGGTGGCTGAAGCAGTTCTGGGGGCTCCTCCAGGGGGGCTTATCTTTTGCCATTTGGGGGGATCTCCAGCCCTTAGTACAGTTGCCGGGTATGCAGGAGGCACTTAATAAATGCACATCGAAGGCCAGCCAGGTGGCAAAGTGACTAGAGAGCCAGACCTAGAGACTTAACCCCCATTGGCTAGCCCTTAGTGCTCTTCTGCCACAGAATCCAGGATGCGCAAAGTCGGGGTTTAAAAAAGAAAAGAAAAGCATCCATACTGTGACTTGGTTCCAAGGCTGAAGAGAGGTAAGAGCTAGACAACTGGAGTCAAGTGACTCATCCAGGGTCACCCAGCTAAGCCAGTACAACAAATGGGTTCCATGAAACAGTCGCCGCTTGCAAGAAGCTAATATCTAAATAAACAACAAAAAATGAGGGGGAAATTCCAGCTCCTTCCACTCATTACCTGGGTGAGCTGCAGAGGTTGAGGATGCCCTTTGGACGGCTTCTCTGCGCCTGGGCTCCATCCTTGAAGAAATGATCCTGGATGGACCAGTTGATCCAAGCTCTCCAACCTCCCGTGCTGGGCAGGGAAGCAGCCTTGGGACATCCGCTTCCTCTCACTCAGACTCGGTGTCCTTGTCTGTAAAATCAGGGATGCTCCTCCTTTGCCTCAGGTGGGGAGGAGAGGACCGGCCGAGCCCTGACCTCAAGGGAGCTCCTTGTAGTTCCATTGGGAAGAGAAGGGGAGCTCGGAGCTGGGCACGACCGGCAGCGTATAATCAAGTGAAAAGTGTGCGGGGCAGACTCTGAAGTGCCCAGGAAGAGAGGGATCCCTGGGGGGTCAGAGTGGTCAGGGGAGGCTTCCTGGAGGAGTAAGGCTCTGAAAGATGGCTGGAATTTGCAGAAAAGGAGGGAAGGCGTGTGCAGATTGGGGAAAAACAAGGGGCAAGCAGACAGATGGGAGAAATGGAGATCGGGGGTCCCGTTCCATCCCACTTGTAATGGGGGCTTCCGGAGGGTCCCCCAGGTTTTTCCACATGGGTGAGAGCAGCTTAGGTGGCCCAGGACTGTGCCAACCCCCCATTCCACATTCCACAAGCCTTTA
This sequence comes from Monodelphis domestica, assembly GCF_027887165.1. NCBI lineage: Eukaryota > Metazoa > Chordata > Mammalia > Didelphimorphia > Didelphidae > Monodelphis > Monodelphis domestica. The sequence goes on along the minus strand of NC_077232.1, from coordinate 28,760,162 downwards.
TTTAGCATCTACTAAGCGCCTGGCCCTGGGAGGATCCTCCCACATTCCGGAGGCTCTTCCATCCTCCAGGACGGAGTGATTCCCTCCAGCAAAGCAGATCGCGCCCCATCCACGCCAGCCTCTCTGGTGCCTCTCCTCCCACAAGCTCACCACAAGGGATCAAGCCCACGTGCTTGGGGCCTTGGCTGCTCCCCCTTGACAGTAAGGCTAGCGGCAGAGAACAGGGGCTTTCCCTCGGTGGCCATCCCTCCATCTCTCTAAGGAGCTGGCCCATCTTTTTTCCAGCCACACATTTCTCGGATGACTTCGGTCACGCCGCTCCAGCTGCCGTGGACCTCCCTATTACAGAGACAAAAGGATCCGTGGCTGCCCTCAAGAAGCTTGCCTTGTGGGGGCAGCTGGGTGGGTGGCTCAGTGGATGAAGAGCCAGGCCTAGAGGGGGAGGTCCTGGGTTCGAATTTGGCCTCAGACACTTCCTAGCTGTGTGACCCTGGGCAAGTCACTTGACCCCCATTGGCTAGCCCTGACCATTCTTCTGCCTTGGAACCAATTCCCAGTATTGATTCCAAGATGGAAGGTGAGGGTTTAAAAAAAATTTTTTTAATTAAAAAACTAAAAAGAGAAGCTTGCCTCCTTCTCACACGGGCTGTCCGCTCACATGCAGCGTGGGGGCACGGGCTCTGGCACTCGCGTTATCACTCCCAGAAGTGCTATAACTTTACTTAGTTATCAATTATTTCTATTATAAATGAAACTGAAGTTGGAGAAAGCCACCTTGGGCCAGTCGTGCCTTGGGCAAGTTACTTCATCTCTGCCAACTTTGGTTTGTTCATCTGTAAAATGAGGCTAGACTTGATGAGCGTCGGGTCCCTCCTAGCTCAAAATCTGGAAATCCTATGAAGGGAGGAGGGTAGAAATTAGGGAAGGCTTCCTGGGGGAGGTGACACCTAGGTTGAAACGTGAAAGAAGACAGATTTTTGAGATGAGAAGGAAGCGGATGCCCAGTGGAGGCAAAAAGAGGAGGCAGAAAGGGGAGGATTAAAGTCCTGGGACTCAGTGCTCAGGCTATCACCTCATGATCCTATAAAAGGAGCCAGAGAGGTGGAAGTCAGGTAGGTGAGAGCCAGCGAGATGGGGTCCAGGTAGATGGGAGCCCGGTAAGTGGGAGCCAGCGAGATGGGGTCCAGAAAGGTCCTGGATTCAGATCTTGGCTCTCTGTCACTTCTCTCTCTCTGGGTCTCAGTCCTTCCTCCGGAAGACGGAATTCTCTGAGCTGTGATCCCAGCTCAGTCCTCCCTTTCCTGACCTCCTTCCTCCCTCGGGACAGGGAATATCCACTGTCCTTCCCGGCCGGCAGTGCCGTCTTCCTCCGGGCATCCCCCGGGCCCCTCGGGGTCCTCAGTCCCCGCTGGGTCCAAGGCCCTGCTCTTCCTCCTCCTCCTCCACAAGAAGGCTCCGGGAATCCTGTTCCTGCGGCTTCCCCTTCATTCTCGGCATAGCAGGCCACAGCTCCCTCCAACCACCACATGCTTGGACGTGAGCCATGAATGGCGCAGAGAAGGATTAATATTCCAGGCCGGCTCCCCCCAGCCCTGCAGCCTCTGGAAGCAAGATGGGAAGCGGAGCTCAGAACATGTTCCCCGCCACGGCCCAGAGCACGGAGGCAGGCAGGGCCTGGGAGGCCGGCCTCAGCGCGGAGGTCTTGGGGTGTCCCTTTACCTAGACCCCCCTGGGCGCATGCCATGGGCACGCTCGTGGCCAAGGACACCTGAGGGAAGACCGAGGCTTCCCTACCGGGACAGGGAGAGCCCAGGGACAAGCCGCTTCAGAGAGAGGATGGGGACCCCCGAGCAGAGCATGATGGGAGCAGGTGAGTATGGCTGGAGGGAAAGCTGGAGGAAGCTGAGCCCAAAGAGCCAGGCGAAGAGAGAGCAGGAAGCCACGGGTGGAGTTCCCAGACCGGATGGAGGGCCAAGAGGAGGGGCCTGGATCCCAGAAATTCAGGGAAGGAGAAGCTGTAATAATTACACAGAAAACGAGCCCACAGAGGGGTAGCCTGAGGAGGGGGGTGATTTCCCAGCCCTCGAGGGACCCAGGACTTCAGAGAATTTGGAGAGGAAAAATTCAACCCCTGAGGTCCTTTTCTCAAGGCAGAAAGTCGTCCTCTGGGCCTGGGGGAGAGGGAGCACCGCTTTCTGTCTTCTCATAGGTTTACCCCAACTTTCTTTCAGAGCCTGCTCACCCACAACTCCCTCAGTCCACACTCTGCCTCCTGGTCTTCTCCACGGGGATAGTGGAAAGACTTTTGGGGATCCCAGGGCATGAGTTCAGGGTCACACAACTAGGAAGTGTCTGAAGCTGGATTTGAACTCAAGTCTTCCTGGTCGCCAGGCTTACGTCTCTACCCACTGAGCCGCCTTCTCAGTTCCTCCAACATCTCTTTAAAAATTGTTAGAGAAGGGGCAGCTGGGGCTAGAGAGGGGCGGTCCTGGGTTCAAATCTGGCCTCAGACACTTCTCAGCTATGTGACCCTGGGCAAGTCACTTGACCCTCATTGCCTAGCCCTGACCACTCTTCTGCCTTGGAGCCAATACACAGTATTGATTCCAAGATGGAAGGTGAGGGTTTAAAAAAAAAAAAAACCTTAGAGAAGATATTGAGCTGCTCCTAGTGGTAGCTTCTTCCCTGAAAGGTCTCTGGACCAAGGTAGTCCCGAGATGACACCCTTTTCCCCTTATTATACCCCTTCATTATCTCCTGCTCCTTTTGGTCTTCCTTTTTCCTGGACCTCCTTCAGTGACTTGATTGATGCTTGCCCATTGGTTCTCTGATCCAGCCTCTCTCCTTTCTGCCCCAGGACATCTTCCATCCCATACTGGAAAGCTCTCCAAACATCCCTTGGAAAGAACCACCCAGAGGAGGGGAGGCACAGCCTCCAAGGTTCCTTCCAGCATCAAGATTCTAGGAGGTGGATCGAATCAGATTTAAAGGCTTCAAGAGACTCCTAAGGCCAGTTTAGGGAGCCCATCTACATCTCCAACTTAGATCACCTGAAGAAACTGAGAAATTAGATTAAGGCAAATAGAGGTTAAGTGACTTGCCCAGGGTCATACAGCTCAAAAGCAGCCAATCTAGATAGAAAGTCCAGTCCTATGAGTCCAGGGCTCAGACTCTTTGCCATCCTCTGGACTATAGCCCATCAATACCATCCATGGAGTTTTCTTGGCAAAGATACTGGGATGGTTTGTCACTTTCTCTGGTAGATTAAGGTAAATAGAGGTTAAGTGACTTACTCAGGGTCACTCAGTTAGTAAGCATCGAAGTCTGGATTTGAATTCAGGGCTTCCTGACTTCAGGTCTAGTGCTCTATCCACTGAGCCACCTCGTTAGGAAAAAAAAACTACCTGGAATTCCTTAGAATAGTGGAAGGCAGGTCGTTTGGGGATGATTATTCCCATTTAAAGTGGAGGTTCTCCAAGTTCAAATCCAGTGTTCTTTCCCCTGACCCGCTGTGTCGGCCGAGTTTGGGGGGAGGCTTTTAAAATGCCCAAATGTCCTCCATGCCCAGGGTGGCATTCCCAGTGGGCAGAATCCCTCCATTGTGCTAGCAGGCCAGAGAACAAAGGGCTGGTCTGAGCCCGGTGGCAGTGGCACAGTACCTCTAATCTCCAGGATGGGTGTGTTTTCATTTCTCAGAAGTTCCTGTTGAAATGTGCCAAAGCTTGTTTTTTTCTCTTTACGATTCAGGCAAACAAGGCTGGTTTACTTTGGGTGACCTTCTCAACGACACCCCTGCCTACTTAGGGTAAACACCAGCTCTGCCTTGCACCCTCCTCCTCCTGGGCTCTCCTCTCAACTCTCCCGGGGCTTGGGCGGTGCCAAGAGGAGAAGGGTTTAGCCCATAATCCTGGTGGCCAGCTGGAGGCCCAGGGAGGCCTGACTTTGGTCACTGGAGCTCTTTCTTGGCCCGGACCAGAGATCTCCCTAACAGGGCAGGGAGACCCCCAGGGAATCCAGGCACTGATTCCTTTCAGAATTTCGGGGCAAGGAACTTCCGAAGCCACCTTGGTCTCGCCTTGTCCCTGAACAAGAACCATAAGATCACAGCTGCTGACCACCAGGGCCCACTGGCCCACGGAGTCCAAGTTCTTCATTTTTCAAATAAAGAAACTGAGGCACAATGGGATTTGCTATCTCACCCAGGATCCCATAGATAGTAGATGGCTGCCATAGAATTTGAACTCAAATCTTCCTGATCTAAAGATCAATGCTCTATCCATTATACTCTGGCCATATGTCCGGCGAGTGGTCCTCTGGCCACAGCTCGAAGACCTCCAGACAGGAAGAAGCCACAATCTCTCCCATTCTACCTGGAGGAATCTCTCATTGAGAATTAAAATCGGCCACATCTCCTCTTCCATTGTGCCCTTTGGTGACAAGCCCAAGAAGACTAATTTTTGTCTATATGACAACCCTTCCATCAATCAATCAAGAAGTGATTCTCTTCAGTGTGACAGGTACTGGCATAAACACATGCAAAATAAGCACAAGGTTATTTCCATTGGGGGAGACTCGAGCAATGGAGAGACATGAAGAAAGGCTTTCTGGAGGAGACGGAGCTCAAAGTGAGCTTTGAGGAAATCAAGGGATTGGGGCCAGTTAGGTGGCTCAGTAGATAGAGCGCCAGGCATGGTCAGGAAGACCCGAGTTCAAATTTGGCCTCAGACATTTACTAGCTGCATGATCCTGGGCAAGTCACTGAACCCTGTTTGCCTCAGTTTCCTCATCTGAAAAATGAGCTGGAAAAGGAAATGGCAAACCACTTTGGTATCTTTGCCAAGAAAACCCCAAATGGGGTCAGGAAGCACCCGACAGGACTGAAAAATAGCTGAATAACAATAAACAATAAGAATAGGGGGTTCTAAAAGGCAGAGGGGAAGTGGGAGGGCTTTACAGGAATCAGGGATGGCCCACTGTGGGCAGTAAAATGTTGTGTTGGAGGACCAGAAGGAAGCGGGGTTGGTGGGACCATGGCACAAGGAGGGGAGTCGTATGCAATAAACTTGAAAGAACTTTCCCCCAAGCTCCCTGCCAAGTGTTGGCCTCTTCAGGATAAAAGACGTGCCCAGCCCCTTCCCCTGAGGCTCATATGACATGCTGGACGCTCCTCCGGCTCCCAGGATGTGTTCCAGCTCTCATTGTTCTCCTTAAAATAGGATGCCCAGGTCTGAGCACGGATGTCGTCAGGAGGCCGGAAGGGACCTTTGAGAGCCTCCTGGCCAACGCACTTATCTGATAGGGGCTGCCGCTGAGACTCGGGGAGAAAGAGTCTTCCAGGGGCCACCCAGTGGCGATGGGGCAAAGCCTGGACCACAGCTGAGGTCTCCTCCATGCCAGACCAGCAGGAAGGATGTGAGGGCCAAGCAACGGCCCCAAGCAGGCTAAGGACGATGTGGTCAGTCGGTCCCCCCGGCTCCTCCGTGCCCAGATGTGGGCACACGCTCCTCCACCCCGGGTTGGCAGGTGTCTTTCTCTGTGACCTTCAGAGTCACTCCCATGGGGACAGGCAGGCAGGGAGCTTATCTCTGCTCTTCCCCTCCTGCGTCATCTGTCTGGGCAGGGATGAGTGTATGCACGGAGCCCTCGCCCCACAGCTGGGACTGCCAGCATCATCCTCCAGGAGCTCCTGAAAGGCTTAGGGTCTGGGGGCTCTTGCCGGCTAGGAATCTCCCCTCTGCCCAGGACCCCCTTCCCACTCCCCTGCCCTTCTGATACCAAGAAGGAGCGAAAGGTCCAGCGCTGAACCCACAGGGGAGGAAATCAGTGAACTGAGCCCAGAACCATAATCTGGAGATTCTGTGACTGCAGAAATGAATCACGGGACTCCACTGAATTCACTTCAACCAGTATTTAATGCCCTGCTCTGTGCCAATGGGAGCACAGAGGCAAACAGGAAGTATTCCCTGTCCTTGAGGAGCTTCCATTCTCCTGGTGGGAGACAACAGATACCCAAATAAGTCAGCAGAATGTAAAATGATTAAGAGTGTGGGGAAGCGCTCAAGCCTAAGATGCCCATCTAAAGTTGGCAGGAACCTGAGAGATCCCTGAGGTCAATCCAAAATAGAGGTCCAGAAAAGTTAGCAAATGGCGCAGCTGAGGTGTAAATTTAGTAACACAGTGGTGGCTTCTTGAATTGAGATCCAGGACTAGAGGTCCTGGATTCAAATCTGGATTTAGGCACTTCCCAACTGTGTGACCCTGAGCAAGTCACTTAACCCCCTGTCTAGCCCTTCCTGCTCTTCTGCCTTGAAACCAACACACAATATTGATTCTAAGATGGAAGATAAAGGTTTAAGTTTTTTGTTTAGTAATACTGCTATAGTGGAAGCCAGAAACCGAGAGGAGGGAATGTTGAGGGATGCAGAACACCCCAAAAGTTTCAGAGGGTGTAGGAAGGAGTCCCCTATACCGGTCTGGCCAAAGAAGACTTTCTCTGATGACCACAGATAAAGGGATAAAGATGGCAGGCCTAATATCTCCTGATTACCAACTTCATTCCCAGTCTCCTGCTGGTCACAAAGTCAATCCAACCTTGAGTCCTCCCCAAAGTCACCCAAGTATTCAGCTCTCCACTAAAGCCAATAAAAACCCCACTTTTGTCACTTTAAGCAGACAGACTCCCTCCAGGCCGTCAATCTCCCTGATAAACCTTTAATTTTATTGGGGTGTCTTTATAATTCTTTAGTTGGGAAATCCTGGCAAATCAAGTCAGCTCTCCCCATAACCCAGTCCCCCCAAAAAACAAAACAAAAACAAAAACAAAAAACTCTGTTGGCAGAATCACAGGACCTGAGTTCAAATCCTGATTCTGAAAGGCTACCCATGTGACATTGGGCAAATCCCTTCATATTTCATCTGTAAAATGTCAGAGGTTGAGTCAGATAAAGCCCTTAAAGGTCCCTTCTGCTCTCTGACATCCAAATTCCTCTTTTCCCTTGAATTACCTCTGGATCTTCCCCGAGCTCACAAGGGGCACTACCTTTAGGACAACATGTTGCATACAGCTGGTGCTAAATAATTCTTGCTTCCACTAAGGAGGCCACCCTGGCAGTCCAGGCCAGTGTCTGCAACTCTTAACTGGGGGAGAGAAATAAAGAGAAATCCTTCTGCTAAATTCAGAAGATATTCAGAACAACGCATCTACGGAGAGTTTTTATGGTAAAAATGTTCGCTGAAAACTTGTGCCGTGTGCTCGTGCTTTGGGAAATAAACATTAGAGGTGGGTATTTGAGAAGGAAACAAGAGGGGCTTCTGCTCTTCAAAGAACCAAATCCTTTGGCTGGAATAGCCAGGAGACCTTTCAGAAAAGTCTCAGTCCTTGTAGAGCCACTTAGCCAGGAAACAGAAGGGCAGGGGCTGGGGTCTGGCTCGAGGCATCCTGAGGAAGGCTTATTCCTCTTGGCCACAGACTGGACGGGTCAGCCAAAGCCTTCTCTCGTCTGTCCAGTCTGCAGCCCAGTGGGCTCTCCCTGCCCTCCCCTCCTCTCACCCCCCATTCTTTGGGGCTCACCACCTGGTTCCTGTTCCCTCCTATCTCCTCCCACGTTCCGGGCTGTCCTGGATTCTCCTTCCATTCTCTCTTCCTCCTTCTCTCTCTCTCTTTTCCCTCCACCTGGCATCTCCGGCCTTCAGCAGCTGGCTCCGACCTTGCTACGCGTTACTAAACAATTCCAGTTTCTGGCCAAAGCAGCTGATCAGCCCTCCCTCCACCTGGGCATGCCATCCTCTGGGCCTTTGCACCGGCTTGGCCACAAGGCTCCATGGCCTTCCTTTCTCACCTCAGCCTCTTAAATTCTCAATTTTCCTTCAAGATCCAACTCAGCTTCCACTTCCCAGAGGAGCCTTCCTTCTCCTGTGTCCTCAGAGCAGCCCAGCTTCCTCTCTTCTCTTTCCCAAAGATATCAGCTCTATGTACATGTACATGTATAAATACACACAGTCAGGAAGACTTGAGTTCAATTCTCATCAGCATCATGACCCAGCTAGGTAGTGAAGTCTAGAATCAGGAAAACTCTTCTTCCTGAGTTCAAATCTGGCTTCAGATACTTCCTAGCAGGGTGACCCAGAGCAAGTCACTTCATCCTGTTTGTCTCAGTTTCCTCATCTGTAAAATGAGCCAGACAAAAAATTGGGAAATGAGAGGATGCCCTCCGATTGGGGAATGGTTGAACAAATTGTGGTATCTGTTGGTGATGGAATACTATTATGCTCAAAGGAATAATGAACTGGAGGGATTCCATGTGAACTGGAACGACCTCCAGGAAGTGATGCAGAGTGAGAGGAGCAGAACCAGGAGAACATTGTACACAGAGACGGATACACTGTGGCACAATCAAATGTAATGGACATCTCTACTAGCAGCAATGCAATGATCCAGGACAATTCTGAGGGATTTATGAGAAAGAACACTATTCTCATCCAAAGAAAGAACTGTGGGAGCAGAAACTCAGAAGAAAAACAACTGCTTGATCACAAGGGTCAATGGGGATATTACTAGGGATATAGAATCTAAGTGATCACTCTAGTGCAAATATTGATAATATGGAAATAGGTCTTGATCAATGACACATGTAAAACCTAGGAGGGGGTGGGAGGAGGGGAAGGAAAGAACATAAATCCTGTAACCATGGAAAAATATTCTAAATTAATTAATTAAATAAAAATTTTCAAATTAAACAAATAATAAAATAAATAAAATGAGCCAGAGAAGGAAATGGCAAACCATCCACTTTCTTAGCTGTATGACCCTGGGCAAGTCACTTAACTCTGCCTCAGTTTCCTCATCTATAAAATGAGCTGGAAAAGGAAATGGCAAATTGTTTCAGTATCTCTGCCAAAAAATCCCAAATGGGGTCAGGAAGAGTATAAAAGGGAATTCTTAATTGAGTCAGACAGCAACAGCAAACGTTGTGTCTACGACTATGGATTGATATAATGGGAAGTTCTCCCAAAGTGGCTTATAAGCCATTCTAAAATAGGAGTGTAAACCTTCAGAGTGAGCCCTCGAGCCTGGTAGTAGCAGCTACCTTCTGGGAATCCAAACCTTCCATAAAAGTAAGAAGTGGGGCAGTTGCATAACTCAGTGGATTGAGAGCCAGGTCTAGAGAGGGCAAGTCTTGGGTTCAAATCTACCCTCAGACACTTCCTAGGTGTGTGACCCTAGGCAAGTCACTTCCTGCCCATTGCCAAGCCCTTATTGCTCTTCTGCCTTGGAACTAGTACTTAGTATTAATTCTAAGATGGGAAGTAAGGGCTTAAAAAAAGGAAATAGAAAGAGTAAGAAGGGGGACTATACACATAGATGTGATGGGGACAAATAGGTTACCCCTGAAGTCTACTGGACCATGGGTCACTTCTGGTGGGCTTTATTCTCATTAGTTACTTACAGATAGATAGATAATATATATGCCTCGTATTTCATCTATAAAATGAGGGAGTTGTATGTTTATGCATGAATATGTGTGTTTACATCATCTACGTAAAAAACAAAAATTCTTACGCTATGATCCCACCTCAAAACCTCCAGTGTAATTGCTTTTGGGAAACTATTGTAGTACTTAATGCCTAAAGCGCCATAAGGTTAAGGGACTTGGCCAGGGTCACATAGCCAAGGCATGTCAGAGGTGGAATTTGAACTAGGATCTTCCCAAACCGAAGCCCTTCCCTGGATCCACCACCTTAGGCTGCTTCTTATATTTATTCTCTCTTATGTTAATGCTGTTTGTTATGCTCCTGGTAGAATGGAAGCTTCTGAAGGGCAGGCACTATTTTCTCAGTCTCCTCAGGCCCAGCCTAAGTCTGGATCTGACTGCATTTCAGGGAATCCCATCCTCTCCCCTTGGGGCTCGCCTTCCTCTCTGCCCAGGTCTTTCTTCTCTTCCCCAGAATCCCTCCCAGAGTTCCTGCCTCTCACAGACAAGGAGTGTCTCCACAGGATTAATTTAGATGGTTTCCCACCGTGTTCACCTGGGTACAAATCAAGAAAGAGAGGAAACCCTAATCCCATTTCTCTGAAACTCTGTAATCTTCCCCAATCACTTAAATGGTGCCTGTGTGTCTAATTACAGAGTGTGCCAGGGGGAATGGAGCCCGCTTTCTAGCTCCCTCCAGGCCCAAGGCTCTTGTGCCCATCCTATGTCCCCAGGCCTGCCCAGCTCACCTGCTGCAGCAGTTCCCCAGGAAGTTCATATGTGGGGGTCCCCCAAACCAAGTCCATTAACCACTTGGACAACTAGAACGAATCTTTTAGGCCCAACCACATTTGCATGGGACAATGACTTTCTTTCTTTCTTTCTTTCTTTCTTTCCTTCCTTTCCTTCCTTTCTTCCTTCCTTCCTTCCTTTCTTTCTTTCTTTCTTTCTTTCTTTCTTTCTTTCTTTCTTTCTTTCTTTCTTTCTTTCTTTCTTTCTTTCTTTCTTTCTTTCTTTCTTTCTTTCTTTCTTTCTTTCTTTCTTTCTTTCTTTCTTTCTTTCTTTCTTTCTTTCTTTCTTTCTCTCTTTCTTTCTCTCTGTCTTTCTTTCTTTCTTTCTCTCCTTCCTTCCTTTCCTTCCTTTCTTCCTTTCCTTCCTTCCTTTCTTTCTTTCTTTTCTTTCTTTCTTTCTTTCTTTTCTTTCTTTCTTTCTTTCTTTCTTTCTTTCTTTCTTTCTTTCTTTCTTTCTTTCTTTCTTTCTTTCTTTCTTTCTTTCTTTCTTTCTTTCTTTCTTTCTTTCTTTCTTTCTTTCTTTCTTTCTTTCTTTCTTTCTTTCTTTCTTTCTTTCTTTCTTTCTTTCTTTCTTTCTTTCTTTCTTTCTTCCTTCCTTCCTTCCTTCCTTCCTTCCTTTTTCCCTCTGTATTTCCTTCTCTCTCTCTCTCTCTCTCTCTCTCTCTCTCTCTCTCTCTCTCTCTCTCTCTCTCTCTCTCTCTCTCTCCTTCTTTCTTTCTTTCTTGACTTGCCTAAGGTCACACAGCTAGGAAGTGTCTGAGGTCAGATTTGAATTTAGGACTCTAGGCCTAGTCCTCAATCCACCAAACCACCTGACTACCCCTTTAAACCTTTAAAAAAAAACTTTTGCCTTCTGCTATACTCAAAACGAAGAATTCTAAGACACTAAGTATACCAAAATAAGATTCTAAGGCAAAAGAACAGTAAGGGCTAGGTAATGGGGGTTAAGTGACTTGCCTAGAGTCACTCAGCTAGGAAGTATCTGAGACCAGATTTGAACTAAGGACCTCCCATCTCCAGGCCCATCTCTCTATCCATTGTGCTGCCTAGCTGTCCCTCGAGTTCATTTTCACCACGGGTAGCAGCAGAGGGAAAGAAGCCATGACCATCACTGTCAGAAGACAAGAAGGGACACCATTGGACCTAGAGTAAATCCCTTCATCTTTTGGGGTCGCTTCACCTTTTGGGGATCAGAAGGCAGGGTTGTTCAGTGGCAAAGGACTGGATGTGCAGTCATAGGGCCCATGTTTGAACCCCAGTCCTGCTCCTTCCAATGCATGAACCTGGGGGTGGGGGGGGGGGAAGAATAATTTTTGTGCCAGCAGGCATGCTGCTAGATGTTTTACAAATATAACCCATTTGATCCCTGGAAGGGAGATGCTGTTATTATCCCCATGTTATGGTTGAGGAAACTGAGGCAGACAGAGTGACTTGTAAACCTCTGAAAGGTAAAGGGGTGAAGGTATGATCACCTTCATTTTCCAGTGGAGTTTCAGAGAGTGACTCACCCAGGAGTCCCCCAGCTAGGAAGTGAGAGCAGTGACATTCAGACCTGGGTCTTTCTCAGTTACCCCCCCTCAGCAGTCTAGCTCTAAAGCTCAGGTCTGATGCAGAAACCCTTTAGCCTGCTAAAGCCTCTGGACCTCCAGCAAGGAAAGAACTCACCTTCCTGGTGATAAATGGCCCTGACTCAGTCACCTTCAGAACTCCACATGGCCATGCATATCTTGGAAATGTGCATGGTCCAAGCCCTGAGCATCTTCTAGAAGGAGTCCTTCCAAAAGTGGGTGCTCACAGAGCAATGGGGTTCAGGTCTGACAGGCTGAAAGCCTCCAGAAATTCACTTCTCCTTGTCTGTGTCTGCTCTAACAGGGTCCCAGGACCAGAGGCATTCTCCTTTACTCCTACCACATCTCCAACTGCCAACTGGACAGTTCCATCTGGATGTTGCCCCAATAATAAAGAGATGACCCTTTGGGTCCTTTATAATGGTTCTAACAATGAGCACTGGCTCTGGACCTGGGTTCAAATTCTGATTTGGTAAGATGCACACTACCTGAGTGGTTGGAGGGAAGTCCCCTAAGTTAACTGTACCTCATCTGTAAAAAATGAAGTGGTTGGGTTTCTGCCTCTAGTTTTGAAAAGCTGTGATCTCTTCATGGGTCCAGTCCTGATCTGCTCCTCCTTCTGACTTCATCATTTTCATCAGTGGTGTCAACATGGAAATATAGAAAACCCCAGTTTACTTAGTTTAAGGGCATAAACCCCAGGTTTTGACCTGGGGATTTCTATATTTCCATGTTGACAGTGGCAATCCCGGATCCCCGGTTCAAGACTTTGGGGTTATCTTCAAGCCTTCCCTCTCCCCCATCTCATCCAAGCTGTCACCAGTCTCTACTGATTTCAATTCTAGAAAAGCTTTCATCTATCTCTTCCTCCCTGCTCCTAGGACCACCACCACGCTCCAGCCAATCAGGTCTGTTCTAGCCTCCTACCAGGTCCTCTCTGCACAGTCTCTCCTATCACTTCTTCATAGACTCTATGCATTGAACAGGTCGTGGCACCCCTCTGCTCAAAAATCTTCAGCGACGCCCTGTTGCCCACCAGGCTAACTTTTAACCTCTTTGCCTGGCATTCAAGGTCTCCCAAAATCTTTGGTTACCTTAACTTCCCAGCCTTCTTTTCCAATTCTCCATGAATCTCTGGACTCTAGCCAACCTGGGCATACACTGACCCTCAATATGCCCTGTACTCAGCTTTACTCCCCCTTTGCCTAGGATATTCCTACAGTACCCTTGCAACAGACATTTGATGTTTGCTGAATGAATGATTGTGTGAGTGAATGAATGAATGAATGAATGAATGAATGAATGACACATAATCAGACCCCACTCTTTGGAAGAACAGGAGACACCTCCAAACACTGGCCCACCCGTTCCTGACACTCACCCTTCTTGAGACCTCACGCTTTCCCAAAGAAGTGTAATGGAGAGCAGACATTCACACCTTCAGGGATACCCAGTTCCTGAAAGACCTCTGGGTTCCTGTTTTTTTTAAACCTACCAGAACCTAACTGATTAATGGCTTCTGGGCAGAACCCTCCCCTCTTGGAGGGACGTCCTTCCAAATAACACCATTTGCTCAGGTGCCTACTATTGTTTCTCTCTCCTTTCCAGGAGATTAAGGTGTTCCTGGGAGCTGGTGGCTTCGATGACAGATTATGGGGAGGGTGTGTGAGAGGTGCAGGGGGGGGGAGGGGGGAAAAGGGTGTGAGAGATTCAATCAGCACCTCCACTATCTCTTATTGTTCTCCTTCTTCCTGTTGGTTCAGAACCAGGATTTGAGAGTGGGGGGAGGTCAGCTGACTGCAGAGTGAGTTATCCAAGTGGGTTTGCTGTTTCATGAATTAAATGCAGGGCAAGGGAGATAAATTCAGAGGACCAAGGCAAAAATGCCCAGGAAAATGCCTTATCTTTGGGGCACTGGCAAACCAGCCAATCAACTGGCATCTATTCCAAACTTTCTCTGTTTTGTGGATTCTGAGCCTCAGTTCCCTGATTTGCAAAACAGATTAGGTGATTTTCAATGTCCCCTTCTGCACTCCTGGGGAAGGTCAGGCCCTCCGTGCAGATTACAAAGATTTTTCACAACCTCGATCTCATTTGATGTTCAGGACAACTCTGGGAGGCAGCTCCTGTTCCTAGGCACAGAAGGGGCCCAAGGAGGCTATCTGACCCCTCACTCTACAAAGAAGGAAACTAAGAGTCAGAGACATTAAGGGTCTCTAGTAAGTGTCTGAGGTTGGATTTGAACCCATGTCTTCCTGATTCTAAGTCCAGGGTTCTACCCATTAACGCCATGATGCTCCTGCTCCAGATGAGAAAGAAGAAAGGGAGCTTGGAGAGACTTGCCCAAGGCTACAGACTTTGACATCCCAACTGAACCCAGAATGAATCCCAAGTCTATGCTGCCTCTCATTAAGTCATAGGACTAAAGCCAGAAGAGCCTTGGGAGTCCAAGATCCCCTTTCATTGTTCCTCCAACAACTAGAACACAATGGATTTCTCCACTGGCCGGCAGAGAACCTTGAACACAATAGGCATTCGGTAAATGATGAATCAAATTGAATTCAATCTCTTTTCAGGAAACTTCAGCCTTTGTTGTTCAGTCAAGTACAACTATTCATGATCTGTGGACCATGCATGCTCCGTCCATGGGGTTTGCTTGGCAAAGATACTGGAGCGGGTGGTCATTTCCTTCTCCTTTGGGTTGAGGCCAACAGAGGTTAAGTGACTTGACTACGGTCATACAGCCAGTAGGTATCTGAAGTCCAATGCTCTAGTCCTAAGCCACCTAACCGCCTACCCCTAACTAGCCCCCAGTAGGAGGACCTAGGTTCACATTCTGCCTTTTGGGTAAATCCTTTCCCTTCTCTCAGTTTCCTCATGAGTGACTGGCTCTCTGGGGTCTTTTCCCATCTCTAAACGTTTGATCCCGTGAGCTAGATCCAGGGCGGGCTAAAGTAGCGCCGGGGAAGAGATTTTGTTTAGTTGAACAGAACTGGACGCCCTGCCAGGAGCCGTCAGGGTTCTAGATCCCGGGAGGTGAAGGAACGAGGCCCCGGAATTTTCTAACTCGGTTCCTTTCTACAGCTGTTGCCATAAGACAGCTAGAACGGAAATGCCTGGCCCTTGACAGTTATTGCCAGGGGAGGGAGGCTGGGATCTCTGTCCACCTGCTGAGGCCTCCGTGGCCGAAGCTCTCTCCTTGGACCGATTTCCGTCCGAGTACCAGGATTAGATTAGAATACGGAGCCCCTGGTCAGTAATCATCTCCCTGGTCCCTGGCAAGCGCTCTTCCTGAGGGCAGAGCGGAGGCAAGAAAGGGCTGCGCCTGGACGACGTGGCTGCCCCTTTAAAGGGCGGGTCTGGGAGGGAGGCACGCCCCGAACCTCCTTACTCTCGAGGCGGTTCCTGCATATTGACGAGGGGGCGTGGCGCCCGAGCCAGGCTGGCGGAGCTTGGGTTTCCCTGCTTGGGAGACGGGTAAAGTGACAGGAGAGTGCGGAGGGAGTAGCGGAGCGAGGACGCCTGCAGCACTGAGCCCGAGGCCCCGCGGTTGTCGGCTGCCGGCTCCCGCCCAGCCCCTGGGAGGGGCGGGAGCCCCGCTGCTCCTCATGGACTAGAGCTTTGGCCCGGGCGGAGGAGAGATGCCCACCGTGCGCCCGGAGCCCCGCAGCCCTGCAGCCGGCTCGCCGATGCCCTGAGGGTTCCGGCTCCCGCGCCCAGAACCCACATTCCGGCTGCACCGTCCCAACGAGACCCCGGGGCTGCCCGGGGCTTGCCCGAGACAGCTGCCGGCCTCCACGCAAGCGGGGTGGCTCTGACCGAGCCGGCCAGGAAAGGGGTGCTCCTCCCGCGGCACCTCCCCGGGGCCCCCGCAGCCCGACACCATGGACGCCGTGTTAGAGCCCTTCCCAGCAGACAGGCTCTTCCCGGGCTCCAGCTTCCTGGACCTGGGCGATCTCAACGAGGCCGATTTCCTGAGCAATGCGGTAAGGAAGGCCAGGGGTCTGCGCCCCGCGGCCACTCTCCCCAGCTGCTGCGCGCACGCACACGCGTGGACACACACACGCAGGCAGAGGACCCAGCGCTAACCCCCTGGCGCCGTCTGGCGCCCCTCGGGGTACAGCAGCTGCGACCTGTGCTGGGGCCAGCCCCCAGGAGGGAGGGGCACGAGGGGTGGGAGTAGCGTTTAGAGCCGGAGTGGAAGAATGAGGTGGCCTAGGGAAGGGGACTGGGGCTGGACAGAAACAGCACCCCAGCCCGGGCCCGCCCTCGGGGTCAGGGCACCCGCTCCAGTCCCTCCTTCGGCTGCCCGTCTCAGGGGGAGATGGATGCTGGCTGTGGAAACAATGGGACGCCCTGGAAGGGGCAATTGTACCTCTCTCCCCCTCGGAACCTGGTGTCTCTCCAAGGCAGCTGGCCTGGGACCGGACTCGGAGAGGTTAAGATGTAGCCTTACCCTGCTTCAGCTCTAGCCCTGGGGGCGCCGTCCGAAGCGGCCTTTCTACACAGCTCCAGGGACTCCACGCTGGAGCTTCCACGAGAGGGAGGGGTGGGGAAAAGGTCTGTCTCTCGGTCTCCCTCCTCTCCCCTCTCTATATGATATATATAATTACATCTATATCTTTATCTCTTCCTGCCTGGAGCCCCTTCGGGAACACAGCCTGGATCGATGCCAGACCAGCATTCCGAGCCCCCCCTCCCCCGCAGCCCAGGTCCTGATAGGAAGAGGGACTCCCCAGCACGGAGCTCAGGGACCTGGAAGAGAAGGACAGGGTGGGCAGAGAAGACTCTCATTCCCCTCCCCCTCCCCCTAAGGAAATGTGTCCTCTCTCCAGCAGACTCAGCCCTAAGGCCCTGATGGTGAATGGAGGGGGATGGGGGCAGGGCGTGGGCTCAGTCACGGGAGAAAATCTTTGGCTTTGAAGGGACTTGCCCCGTTGAAACTTCTGGGCCCCGTGTGGCTTGGAGGTGGGCCTGCGGTTTGGAAGGAGATCCAGACAGGATCCCCGCAGGTTAATGTATCCAGGGGGCCAAGTTCCTCTGGATCCTCTATGCCAGCCTTTCTCAGAGCCCGACTAGGTGTCAAACCAGCCATTAGACTCTGAGAACTTTTCCAGAAAAAGCAGAGGACCCAATGCCCCAGCATCTGGAAGGGGGAGCATCCCACCCTGCACCCCCTCTCCACTGGGGAGAGGATCTCCTATTGCAGAAGGGAAAGTGAAGCTGCTAATGGAGTAATAATTGCAGATTGTAAATGCCTCCTTGGATGGTAAGCTCCTGGGGGCAGGGATCTCCCCTCACACACTTTTGGATGCCCATCCAGCACCAGTGTAGCTCCTCAGCTAATTGAAGGGAATGAATGAATTCTAAGAGAAATCAGTGGCAAAGAGGACTGACTTTTAAGTCAGAGGACCTGAGTTTTATTCTTACTTGTTACCACCTGTATGATCCCAGGCAAGACACTTTGTTTCCCCATGCCTCGGTTTCCCCATCTGCACATTGATTGGGGGGAATCAAATCAGATTCGCTCCAAGCCCCCTCTCAGTTTTAAGTCTATGATAGGAACTTCTGTCCATGAGAAAAAGGAGGCAGTCTAGCTCCATACTATAAATCAAATGATGCCTAAAACAACTCCGAGAGACACAAGGGGGATGGGTGGCCTCTCTGGCTGGTGATCGATCCAAAATAATAATAGATAACAACTAGCATTTATATAGTTCTTTAAAGTTTGCAAAATGTTTTTCATCTGTTAGTCCATTAAATCCTAACAACTACCCTGTGTGCTGGGTGCTGTGATTGTCCCCACTTGATAGAGGAGGAAACTAAGGCTCAGAGAGATGATTGGCCTTGGTAGTGAAGGTATTATATGTCATATGCAGGGAGCAGGGAGCTAGCAAGGGTCTGAGTCGGGATTCAAACCCAGAACTTCCTGATTCTCAATCTAATGCACTAATCACTATATCTTTGGGATACCCAAGTGTCCAGCCATTTGGCATCCCTCTTTCATGCTGTCTTCAAATGGAATGGTGGGACAGTCTCTCCCAGATGGGCTCACCATTAGTCAAGAGTTTCCACGGGCTCGAGCTACTGCTGCTTCCTTTGATAACCTGGAAAGCAAACATTGCCTCAATTCCTCTCCCCTCCACCCCCCAATTCTCAGGGACATGCCTGGATCTCTGGGTCTCTGAGTGTTCCCCCCAACTTCCCAGGGAGGAAAGCATTGGGGGGAGGATTCACCTTGCTGTTCCTAGGGACCCACCGCCTCCTTATCGGGGATAGGTTCTTGGCTCTGCCCCAGAGTTGTTCCTTTCTTTGAACAAAGACCCTTCCAGCCCTCCTTTCGGTCCTTCACCCCACCCCAGTTGCTCAATCCCACTGAAAAGGAGCACAAGGTCAGACAGTGCTTTCCAGGCTGGGACTCCATCAAAGAAGTGTGAGCTGTAAGGAGCCTTCATTCTGGGACAGCCCAAAGTCAGATCTGGATATGGGCAGACAGGGTTGTTGAGAGAAGCCTGGGAGGTTAGGGATTGGGAGCCACAGCAGGGAATGGCATCTAAGGGATGCAAGAGAAACCTCTATAGAGTGAAGAGGGCATCAGACGGACAAGAACCATATGAGATAAAACCAGGTGACATATAAAGCACTTTCAAACATTAAAAATATCTGTGATTTCATTGGATGGGGAACTCCCTCCGCTGGTGCAAATTGGCTCTTCTTTGCAATTTAGGGTCTTGGAGAGTTGCTTAGGGCACTGGGAGATGAGGTGACTTATCCAGGGTCCGTATGTTTATGTGTAGTCCTTGAACTCAAGTCTTTGTAACTTCAATCTGACTATAGAGGCGGTAGCTTTTATTATGACTTCTCCTTTCCAGTCCTCAATTTTCCTGTCTATAAAATGGTTCCTTGGCATCTAGGGATTCTGTTGATTCTCTGTATTGAGAAGTCTCTCTCCTCTTCTCCCCAGAGACTGATTGATCTAGAAGGGACCTCAGGCCTTGCATTTCACAAATGAGGAAGGAAACTGAGACCCAAGGAGATTAATTGCCTTGCCCTAGGTGACACAGGGAATAAACAAGAGGGATGAGATTCCAACCTGGGCCCCCACCCCAGTCCTTTCTACTACACCAAATGCACTTGAAGGAAAGGGGAAAAGAATTTCCTCTAAGTGAAAGGATAGAGAGAAACTGTAAGCACTTATGTTGAAATCAGGAAACTGGAGAGCAGGACACTGATTGGTTCTTTTGAAAATAAGGATCAGGAAAAAAAGAAAGTAGGAAAATAGAGGCTGCTCACTATCCATTACACAGGAATCTCTCCCCTCCCCAAAGCCCTGTGATTAAAGCCCCTGGAAATCAACCTTCTTCTCCATCCCCTATTGTTTTCCGTGGGCCATTGGAAGATTCCAGGAGAGGACCCCAGTGCCCATGAATAGGAATAGGGAAGGACCCAATGTGCTAGAGAATAGGTCTTTGGGTCTCTCTGCCCTTCTGTGTTTGGGGTGTCTGATTATGGGAAAAGAGGATTGAGCAGACCCAGGACTCCCCCAGATGCTGAAAGGAACCTTTTGCCCCAGGAAATGGCCCTTGTGGATCCGGGGAAGATCCCCAGCTGGGAGAATGGGAGGGTAGGGTGGGGGAGAGCTGGGGCTGCTGCTGTTTCAGTGTGGACTGAAGTGAAAGCTGTTGTCTTAGAGGGGAGCAGCAGGAAGCTGCCAGTGAGGATGTTTACACAGTAAACTCATTAACTTCCTAACAGATGGGGGAGGTGGGGGATGTGAGGGTCAGAGGTATCCAGGGTTGAGCCCAGGAGAGAGTGATGAGTCTGGTCCAGTCTCCTTCAGTCCCTGCCTGTGCCTTCTGGGAAAATGAAAAGGAGCACCCCTACCCCCACCCCCATCGCCACATTCATGCCCAACCACCGAATTGCCCATGGAAAGTTTAGCAGATTTGAGGCATCAGTGGGGTTTGGGGTCCTCCTATTAAAATGTGTGTCCCTTCACCCCAGGGCCAAGGGGAGGCACCTGGCTGAGATTCTAGCTGAAGCCTTTAGTCTGGAGGTCCTAGAAGTCGTATAATTGATTCCAAATCCTGTGGTTTCCCCTTCCATCTTGAGCTGAGGGAAACCCCCACCCCAGGATTTCGGATTTGGGTGTCAGGGTATTGTTCTTGGCTTTGACTGGCACTTCTCCAGGTCCTAAGATAAATAGGGCGGTGGAACTACCTAGAGAAATACTCTGACTCTTGGGGAGAGAAGAGGAGTCCACAGGCTGTGCTCTGCTCCCCAATTTTGGATCCCACACAATGGCACACTTTCCAGATGGGCCATCCCTTCCTGTGGCGTGGTGTCATTAAGCTCTGAGCTGCTGCTGTCAGTGGTGGAGCTGGAAATGACCTGAGCCATGCTTGCATGCTCCATCGCTCGCTCTTAAGACCAGATCTCCCTTGGGACCAAGAGAAGACAAGAGGGTCATTCAAATACAGTAAATATCTAGTGACCATCTGATATGAGTAAAGCATTATGCTGAGGTGCAAGGGGACACAAAGGCAAATGAGAAACAGCCCCTGCCCTCTAGGAGCATACAATCTAATCAGGCAGTAAAGGTCCAATGGCTGAGAAATACAAGGTGTCTCCAAAGTCTCAGGTCCTTTTTAAGTTTTAGCTTGGGCCTCAGGCACTAAACTTTGGGGGCACTCTGTATCCTTAACCATGTGTGGGACAGTGGGAAAAACAATGAACCTGGTGGTCCTGGATCTTGTGAGTCACCAGATTTGAGTTGGAATGCTGGCCCTGCCATAGGCTCATGACATGACCTTGGGTAAGACACAGTTTATCTAGCTGGACCTCGGTCTTCTTACCTCTAAAATAAAGGGAGTGGGCCAGCTGGCCCCCGAGGTCCCTTGTAGCTCTCCATCACTGTTCCTATAATACAGAACTACTGATTGATTTGGATTTGGGTTCACCTTCAGGATGGGGAATAAAACCAGCTGACTTCTGTAGTTTGGAAACCGTGACTGACTGTCATTGGCACTGAGATCTAACCACTGCGCCCCTGGGCACAGCCTTGATTGCTTGCAGCACCCAGCTCCTCCCCTTCTCCGGGACTTTCCGAGGCACAGTCCCCAGGGACCTCCCTGCTTCAGTCTGGGAACCATCAGTGGGGAGGGGGTTGGAGGCTAGGGACCAAGGCCTCTGGGGAGGGTCCGAGGCCTTCCCAGGAGTATTGTCCTCCCTCTAGATACAGTGTACGGGGGCTACTGCATGGGAGGGAGTCCAGCAGAGAGACTGCCTGGTCCCCTGGCTATCAGAAGGACCCTTTGGTTACCCAGGACCGACTGGGGCTCTTAACTGAGATCCATGTGTCTTCCTTCTCTGCCCGATTGAGAACAGATTTTTCTTTGTTTTTCTCTCAAAGCAATACCCTGACCTTAGAGTCTCCCCCTGGAATGTCTGCACTTCAGCACTGGGGGCTGGCCAAGCAGAGACACCCTATATGATTAGAGGGGCCAATGCCCTAAAAAGCCACAGGAAGCCACCTGGAAAACCCTTCTTTCCCAGTCTTGCTCTCCTGGATTGACCCCCCCCCCACCAGGCAGTAGCAGGGCACCCAGACTGTGGGTTTGCAAGATCCTGGGGTACAGTGGGGAAATGACACAGAGGACCTTGTTTGAATGCTGGCTTTACTGAATGTGCCCCAAGACAAACCATTTTACCTCTGGGGTCCTTGATTCATTTATCTCTAAATGGAGTAGGTGGGATTAGATGGGGAGGGTCTCCTGCAGCCTTCTGATGGTTGAGGATCCCTGCGTGTGAGCTCTCAGAGAGGGGGAATCCTTGAAGATGGGCTCTTAGCTCCAAGTTGTTGATCTGCCTTAGTTGGGAGTCAAGACTCCTGGGAAGCTGGGACTTCTCTGAATCTGGTCTTACCTGAGCTCCATGTACAAAGTTCACTTTGAACCCAGTTTGCTCTGCATTAGTCTAGCCATGGAAGCCCTTATAGAAGGCAGTGTGATAGTGGAAATTAGAGAAGCTAGTTTCACATCTTGACTCAGCTACTAACTGCCTGTGTGACCCTGGCTAAGTCATTTCACTTCTTGGGCTCTGGCTTCCTTCAGCTCTAAAATGGGAGAGGAAGAGCTTTTCTCTAAGGATCTGTTCACTCCAAATGTGACCATCTTGTGGTCCTGCGATATGGAATGTATTCACCAGGGCTCTCCCACACAGACACACAGACACACACGCACACAGGCAGGGTCTCTTTCATCCACATCTGTCCCTCCTTGAATGGAAAGCACTGTCTTTGATCTTGCCTGGCTCCTCTCTCCTGCTGATGCCCTTTCTTCTCTCCCCAGACCCCCCCCCCTTCTGAAAATGCTCCTCTTTCTGAATCTACTGCAGAGGGACATGAGGGGGAGAAAGGTTCATCCATGCTCTTGGCTGGAATTGAGTTTGGGCCCTACTGCTGGGGCAGGACGCATCTGGAGAGGAGGATGGGGGATCCCTGGAGGTGGGTTGTGTATAGGTGGGTCAGGGCCTGAGCTGGGGTACAGCAGGGTACACTGGGGAAAGGAGAGAGTCGAGGAGGCTGGAAGGGCCTGCCTGCCAGGTGGAGTGTGGCCACCAGCGATGGCCTTCAGGACGAGCGTTCTCAGCCCCACTTCCTCGCCTCCGCTTCCATCCAGCGAATCGCCCTGGCTTCAAGGCCAGATTCAGTGTCCCTGCCCAGGAGGTCCAGGACACCCAGCTTTCCTGCTTTCGGGAAGCAGTCTGGAAAGCCCTGTGCCTTTCTCTGCAAGGCAGCCTTGCTTGGGGCCTGCAAAAAGGGATCTCAGTAGGCAGTCCCCTCCCCAAAACAAAACAAATTCTGCCCTGGGGGGAAGAACGATGCCAGCCTTGGAGAGACTCAGTGTCCTCTAAAATCAATACTAACCGGAGCTCACAAGTACATGAAAGCACATTTACAGAAGCCTTTAAAGCTTGCAGAGCTGATTTCTCAGACACCCCTGTGGGGCAGGTAGTGATGGGACTGTTAGCCCCATTTTAGAGAAGAACTGGAGTCACTTCCCTGAGGTTACAGTTAGAAAGGGTCTGAGAAGGGATCCCAACCCAAGTCTTTGGAGGACTTTGGAGCGAAAGGCTGCTATCATTTACCTGTTTAAACCTGAGCAAGTCATCTTCCCACTCTGGACCTCCGGATCCTCATCTGTAAAATGAAGAGCTTGGACCAGATGTTCTCCAAGTTCCCTGACAGCCCTACGAATCTACATCCTAGAAATGACACCATCCTGGAGCCAGCTGTTCTCTAGGTCAGGATTCTGGGCTGCTCAGCAAAACTTGCTGAGTTGAAATAAAAGATGAGGGGGCCTTAGGAAGCCTCAGGCCCTCATATCGGCTCCCCGTGGACAGACTCAACTGGAAGGAATGGGATCTCCCATCCTCTGGACCCAGCCATCCCAGAAGTCTCCCTAGGAGACCGTGGGCGAATCACTTGCCTCTCTGGACGTCAGTTTCCCATAAAGTAGGGGGACTGGGCTAGACCAGAGCTTAAGGTTCCTTAGCTCTAAATTCTATATTTTACAGGTCTGATTTTTATTTCCCTTGGAAAGTATTGGGGTGAGCTGCTCCCCTCTAGGAATGGGAAGGTTGCTTTGCCTTATTTCTGCACAGGAGGACTAAGGCACCATGCATAGTGGAGCAGCCCTTTAGAGAAAACCTCACCTCCTCTATCCCAGCCTTGATCTCCAGCCTCAGGGTCTCTGTTTATTGGGGGGGGGGTATATCTGATCCACATGAGCTAAAACAACACTGTTTCTCCCTTGAACCCCATCAGCTGCATTGACAGCCCCAAGCTGAGTCCTCAGAGAGAAAGAGTTCAGACACCTGGGCATCATGGCTTGATGGAGTTATCTGATTTTTCTAAGCCTCAGTTTCCTCATCTGTAAATGAGTGTGTGTGTGTGTGTATGTGTGGAACTAGACAACTCCTAATATTCCTTCCAGTTGTTACATTTATGTATCATCTCTATTATATAATAATATTACACTATGATTCCCAGTCAGCCCTTTTGGGGAGGGGTGGTCAGAGAACCACAGACTGAGGGTCAGAAGGATTCTTAGAGATGGCCTCTGCCTTCTGGGGAAGGACCCCTGAGCTCAGACCCTAAATGCGACCCTGCCAGGCACATTTGGAGGAGAAAGAGGGACGCAAGTCTCCTTCTGACCCCAGTTCCTCCCTCCCTCGCTCCCTCTCTCTCTCTCTCTCTTTGCATCTCTCCCTCCTCTCTCTTTCTCTTTCTCTCCATCTCCTCCCTCTCTTTCTCTCTCTCCATCTCTCTCTCTCTATCTCTCCCTCCTCTCTCTTTCTCTCTCTCCATCTCCTCTCTCTCTCCATCTCTCCCTCCTCTCTCTTTCTCTTTCTCTCCACCTCCTCCCTCTCTTTCTCTCTCTCCATCTTTCTCTATCTCTCTCTCCATCTCTCCCTCCTTTCTCTTTCTCTCTCTCCATCTCCCCCTCTCTCTCTCCATCTTCCTCCCTCTCTCTCTCCATCTCTCCCTCCTCTCTCTCTCTCTCCATCTCCTTCTCTCTCTCTCCATCTCCCCCTCTCTTTCTCTCTCTCCATCTCCCCCCCCTCTCTCTCCATCTTCCTCCCTCTCTCTCTCCATCTCTCCCTCCTCTCTCTTTCTCTCTCTCCATCTCCTTCTCTCTCTCTCCATCTCTCCCTTTCTCTTTCTCTCTCTCCATCTCCCCCCTCTCTTTCTCTCTCTCTCTCTCCATCTCCCCCCCCCCGTGTCTCTCTCTGTGTCTCTCTCTGTCTCTGTCTCTCTCCATCTCCCCCCCTCTGGGTGTGTGTGTCTCTCTGTCTTTCTCTCTGTCTGTCTCTGTCTCTGTCTCTGCCTCTCTCTCCCTCTCTCTCTCTCTCTCTCTCTCTCTCCCTCTCCTTCTCTCTCTCCATCTCTCCCTCTCTCTTTCTCTCTCTCCATCTCCCCCCTCTGTCTCTGTCTCTCTCCATCTCCCCCCCCCCGGGTGTGTGTGTCTCTCTGTCTCTGCCTCTCTCTCCCTCTCTCTCTCTCTCTCTCTCTCTCTCTCTCTCTCTCTCTCTCTCTCTCTCTCTCTCTCTCTCTCTCCCCATCCAACCCAAGCTTGAATCTGTCTTCTCGGCCAAGAGCACAGTGTCCCCACCGGCTCGTCCCATCACTCCAGATCAGAGCCAGCCGAGGCTCTGCGAGCCAGCCAGGGCTGCAGAGAAACGCCAACTGCTGCTCCTCCCTGGGAGAGCCACTCCCTCCTGTAAGGTTCTGGGAGGATTTGGGGGTGGGGGGAGGAATCAGGGGCCAAAGACCAGACCAGAGCGACCCCCAGGGGAGAGCTGAGCCAGTCCTCTCCTCTGTGCCCAAGGCCCAACTTCCCTCCCTCCAATGGGTCCTGCCTCTCCATCCTGTCCTCTCCACTTATGGAACAGGCTGAGATGGACTAACGGCTTGAGGTCATGATTTCTGAGTACCAAAAACTCTGAGAAAAGCAGAACTTGGAGCCCAGAAGGCTCCCTTCCCCCTGCCGCCCGGGGCCCGGGATTCAAGCTTTCTGTCTGAGCCAATCACATTGGTCTTGTGAAGCCCAGCAGCTGCTCTGGCCACCCAGAGGATGGGCAAGTCTTCCCTGGACCTCCGCTTATCGGTCTCCATCCATGCCGGCCAGGCTGGCCCCCGATGTCCCCTGGCTGGGCCTGGGATCCTTGGCTTTGGCAAGGAGAAGGGACCCTTCTCTGCCCTCTGCTCCTTCCGGGGGCTGGAACCACATTGCCCATTGGGATAATCCCATTTGAACTCGCACACACATGCGTGTTACCCCCTAGACGCCGCCGTGTCCCGGGGCTGCCCCCCATGTGGGGTTCCCTGGCAGGCTGGGGACAGCTTGGGCTGTTTTCTGCCCTTTGGGGGCTGCCCTGGGAGGGAGAAGCCCCCGGTGAGGAGATTGGCCAAAAAGATGAAAGAGGAAAGAAGTCTGGGGGGGCGGGCGGGGGAGAGCGTGTGAGGGACGGGAGAAGGGAAGATGATGGAGGTAGAGCTCTGTGCTCAGCACATTCCTGAGACATCTGGAGCAGCTGGAAGGGCCCCAGCTGGAGGGGCTCGCCCGCGCAAGCTGCGCTCCGAGTCCCCCCGCTTGGGGTCTGCTTTGGTCTGGGCACCTGGACCTTCCCACCACGTGGTCCTTCCAGGCTGGGGGGGGCAGCTGCCTCGAGGGATCCTCTGCAGCCCGGCCGGGGAAGGGCGTGGCTGCTCGGACAGGCTGACCCCAGGAGCCGATGGGGTTTATTTTGGGGGGAAACCAGCAGAGGAGGAGGGCCGTTTCCCATCAGGAGAAGGAGGAAGCCAGCCCCGCTTGAGCCTCTGAAACTTGTTCTGGGGGGGCTGCGACAGCGTCAGAGACCAACTGCGACCCTTTCCTTTTACAGCTGAGGAAACTGAGCCCCGGAGAGGTGGCGCCTGTCCGCGCTGCCCCCTGAATGCCCTGCCTGGTGTGGGAGGGACGGTCTTGACTTTGGGGGTGAGTGTCAGGCCCCGGCTCCGAGACCGCCCCCCAGAACCTCCCCATCCGCGTCTGGGCCCCTTTATGCCAGCTGTCGGCTCTCTAGCCGAGCCGGGGTTCCGGGTTCTGCAGAGTTCTGGCCTCGGGGGGACAGAGATGTTTCTCAGAGCTTCGGGGGAGAAGGCAAGGGCAGGCCAGCCAGAATTCGGGGTCCCTCCCCAGAGGGGGCCCCGCGCTCACCCCTCCTCCAGGGCCGAGCCGCCGAAATAGCCAGGCTTGCCGCGCTCGGCTCCTTCCAAAAATAAAACCTGAGGAAAATTCAAGCGGGGCCGCTGACCTCTGGAAGCAGGAACGGACGGCTGGCCGAGCGGGGAGGGAAGAGGCCAAGGGAATTCCAGCCAAAGCCCTGGAGCCCGGCCTGTCGGGTGCAACCCGAGGAGCTCCCTCCAGCTGGCCCCTCGCCAGGGGAACAGCCAAAACTCCATTCACACCCTCCGAGGAGGCCCCAGGGAGCCCAGGGAGGAGGCCAAGGAGGCTCGGGGAGCCCAGGGCCAGCGGAGAGCCTCGGAGAAGCAGCCCAGCCGGCCGGGGGGAGAGGGGTGGCAGGAGGGGGCTGCCCTCCGCCGTCCTCCTCCTGCCCGCCCTGGCAGAGCACAACTGCCCCCTCTTGGAACTGGCCCAGTAAACTCGGGTGCCCTAAAACCGATGCCGCTCGACATGGGAGGAAACTGAGGCACGCCTGCAGGCTGTGGCGAGGCCTTTTCCTGGGATCCCTGAACCTGGGTCCCTTCATTCCAATATGTCTGGTGCCCCCATCCTCTATGGAATTAATCCTAATAAATGGCGCCCTGAAGTTTGCAGAGCTTCGACCCTGAGAACTTGTATCGCGTCGTCCCCATTTTATAGAGGAGGAAAGCCAAGCCCAGAGAGAAGGAACTTGCCCGCCCTTGCACCGCTTGTAAGGGTCAGAGGCGGGATTTGAACTCGGGTCTTCATGGGTTCGATTCTAACTTCAGACACTACATCCGACGGCCGTTTGGCCTCTACCCGCACCGCCGGCCCTTCGCAGAGCCGCCGGCACACCGTAAGCGCCTAATAAATGCTCCGCGGACGGACCGACTGAGCGACGTGTCCGAGTCCACAGGGGAGAGGCCTGCGCGTGGCCGGCGGGCCTCCTTTGGCCCCGGGCTGGGCTTGTCCTTTTCCTCTGGGAGGCAGGAGAAGGAGGCCGGGAGGGGGAGCCTGACACAAAGGGAGGAAGCGTTTGAGGGACCAGCAGCCCCTCCGCCCGCCCGTGGCCCTGCGAGGGAGAGGAAGCGCCCGCCGGGCAGCATCCTTGCCATGGTTCCACGGTGGCCCATGAGGAAGTTTTTCCTTCCATCAGGCCTAAACCAGCCTCCGCGAAGCTCCCCTGGCCGGCGCCTCCCGTGACCTGGCCTCAACTCTGCCGGCTGCCAAGGCTCACCTAGGCCAGCCGCTGGGCCCAGGGGGCGGCGTGGGGCGGGCTGCAGAGACCCTTCCTGGGCAGACGGCCGGAGGGGACGCTGCGCCATGACCAGGGAGGAGGGTTCGAGGCCGCAGACCCCCAGGACACCCCCAGCCCGCCATGCTTTCTTGCCCGAGTTCTCTGAACTCAGGCCAAGGTTTGGTTCCCTACCAAGACTCCTCCCTGGAATCCAGCTCTGAGTCCCAGGCGGGCCCACCCTGGGGGACGGTGGGGGGGGGGGGGGCTTTTAAAGGGGCAGCACCGCCGCGCATCCTGGGACCCAGGAGTCCGGGAAAGGGGCCTCTGGGGTTAGGCTAGGAACTGGCTGAGAAGGGAATCATCTTCGTCCTCCAAGTCAGCCCAGCCATCCACAAATGCTTCTGAAGGCCTTACTGTGGACCAGGTGGAGCGTCAGGGGACCCGGGTTCTAATCCTGACCACCCCTCCCTACCTCTTTTTCCATCTATTCAGAGTTGGAAGGAGTTTTAGAAGGCGAGTCTAATCTGCTCGTTTTACAGTTGAGGAAACAGAGGCCCGGAAACACCAAGTGACTGGCTCAGAGTCACACAGCCAGGAAGTGTCCGAGGCAGGATTCAAACTCGGGTCTTTCTGGCCCCAAGTGTAGCCCTTGAGCTTGGGGAGTTCCCTCGTCCTTGGATGAGCTTCTTGATCTATCTAGACACTGGGGGCTTGGAGCGGATGATGGCCAAGCTCCTTCCAGCTCCAGAGCCTGGGATGCTGAGGCATCGCCCTGGTTTCTGCAGGGCAGAGTGAGGGGTGGCCATGCATGGAGAGATTTCATGCTTTGCAACCGTAAAAGCAAAGATACAGATCTACAGCCCTCTGTAGAGGACTTGGCAAACTTTAAATCCATCTATTTGTACATCTGGGTTTGTAGATAGATGCTTTGTAAACTTCAAATACATGCATTTATAGGAGTACCCACAGGATGCTCGGGGAACTTTATAGCAGCACAGAGATGTGTATTATGTATTATATATATATATTATGCAAACATAAAAGCAAAGCTACAGACATAGCACGAGATTGTGCTTTGCAAACTTTAAAAAATATGCATGCGTATATTTCCACATATATGTACATCATATAGAATACTTTGCAAACATGAAAACATAATCTATATGCAGAGAGTGCTTTGCAAGCTTTAAAACTTTTTGCATCTATATAATATACATATATTTGCACATATATAATGTTTGGCAAACTTGAAATCTATTTCCACGTATACATACATTATATAGAATACTTTGCAAACATGAAAACATAATCTATATGCAGAGAGTGCTTTGCAAACCTTAAAACTATTTTTGCACCTATATAGTATGCATATATTTGCACATATATAATGTTTTGCAAACTTGAAATCTATTTCCAAGTATACATACATTATATAGAATACTTTGCAAACATGAAAACATAATCTATATGCAGAGAGTGCTTTGCAAACCTTAAAACTATTTTTGCACCTATATAGTATGCATATATTTGCACATATATAATGTTTTGCAAACTTGAAATCTATTTCCACGTATACATACATTATATAGAATACTTTGCAAACATGAAAACATAATCTATATGCAGTAAGTGCTTTGCAAACTTTAAAACTTTTTGCATCTATATAATATACATATATTTGCATATATATAATGTTTGGCAAACTTGAAATATATCTACATGCATATATGAGCTATATGGTGCTTTGCAAATGTAAAAGCAAAGCCATATATGTTGTCAGTACTTTGCAAATTTTAATATAGATGCACACAGATGTTTACATGAGATACTTTGCAAACTTGAAGTAATATCTACACATATTATATGTAATACATTGCAAACATGAAAATAGAGAGAGTGCTTTGCCAACTTTAAAAATATAGATACACATAGATGTTTCGATAGAATGTTTGCAGACTTGAACTATCTCTATACATATATATGTTCTACGTAATACTTTGCAAACAAAAACATATAGAGAGTGCTTTGCAAACTTTTAAAATGATGTATACACATATATGTCTGTATATAATGTCTGGCAAGCTTGAAATCTATCTACACATATATGTATGTTATATTTAATACTTTGCAAAGATAAAAGCAGAGTGCTTTGCAAACTTAAAATATACATATATGCCCATATGTTTATATATAGAATATTTTACAGACTTTATAGCTACACCTATATATAGTGCTTTGCAAACATAAAAGCAAAGCTCTCTATTTCCCGGCATACAAACTGCTGTGCAAGCTTTAAATATGTGTGCGTGTATATACATGCACATGCTTATGTCTATACTGTCTCATCTAAGCCTCACCGTAACCCCACGAGACAGGTATTGCCCAGGTCATCCCATTTTCTGGATGGGGAGGCTGAGGCTTGGATAGGCTAAATGACCTGCCCGTGGTGGGTGTCCTGGGCTCTGCCCGCGTCCCCTGTGCCAGGTTGGCAGACAAGGGGTGCAGGACCCAGAGAGAAGGGAGAAGGCTCGCCTGCAGGCCATCCTGATCTTCATGGGAGCCTGGCAGGCCCTGTGCTCTGCCATAGTGGAACCGGTGCCAGTCCTGGTGTTGCCAGCCTATGCCAGTTACAGCTAATCCCGGCCTGGGGCTGCGCCCCTTGCCATCGGCCTCCTCAGCCCAGACAGGGCTTGGCTTCCCGGTTGGAGGACAGCCGCCCAGTCTGATGGCTGATGCCCGCCGAGGGAGGAGCTGGATCTGGGTGCGACGGCGGCACACTAGCTTCCCACAGGGGACACTCTGGGGGTGGGAGTGGGGAGCGCGCCTGGAGGAAGGGATCCCTGGGCAGGGGCAGGGACAAAGGCTTCCTCTGGGGTGGGAGCGCTCAGGGATTTTGTATTGGGTCTGGGGTGAGAATCCCAGCTCCTGTTCCACCTCCCCCGAGCCTTGGTTTCCCCATTTGTAAACTAAGGTCTCTGGGCTTCCGAGGCCCCTTGCAGCCTGGAATCCAGGCCAGTCAGTCTGCAGGACCCCCTCCCCGTTCAGACGCTGTCAGGAATGGCTGGAGGACCCCATGGGGGAGCTTGGGTCCGGCGGGTAGGAGGTGCCCATTTGCCTTTCTTTCTTCTTTTATTACTCTCTGACTCTGGCACGGACGTTCCCCCCTCAGAGCCGGCTCTGCCGCCCCCAGGCTTGGCTCCTTCCCCAGGGTCTTGCACCCCACGCGGTGAGTGGGCAGGGCCTGCTGGAAGCCCTGAGCTCTGGGTTACATGACACGGCAATCCCAGACACATGGCTGTGTGTGTGTGCACTCCCCTGCCTAGGAATTCCTGCTTATTCAGTCAGCTGGGCTCTGTGGTGGGAGCTTTGGGAGAGGGAAAATATGAAACCTCTTCATGGGCTGCCCGTGGGATTGGGGAGGGCAGGGGAGGGACGGGGAGCTGAGGCTGGACTCACCCCCTGCCCCCTCCATCCTTACTCTGGGTCAGGAAGCCTCCTCAGGGCCCAGGATGGAAGTGGAGGGCTCAGCCAGGGTGGGGCCGGGGAGCCCCTCGTTCCTCCCCCTCGGGCAGGGGGCTGGTGCTGCAAGAATGGAGCCCCCCCTCCTTCCAGGCCCCAGAGAGGGCTGGGTGGTGAGCACAAATAGTGGCCCGGATGGGAGGAAGAATAGCAGGAAGCCCAGAAAGTTGTGGGGCTCAGAAGGCAGGCAGAGGGGGGCTTTCTGCCTGGAACTGGGGGAGTCCCCCCATCTGGCAGCTAGTTCTGATCCCCCCATTCCCCCAGAACGGGGCTGGCCCTGGACATCAGCTGGAAGGGAAAGCACCAGATTGGGCTGAGGGGACCCAGGGTGGAAGCTCGGGAGTGATGCTCCCAGACTCCCTACACAACCTCACCAAGTCATCTCCTTTCTACGGATGTCCACGTAAAATGTGTGCAGTGGCCTCTGCCCTTCAGAGCCCTTCCAGCCCCAAATCCTGTCATCCCTGTGTCAGGGGGCATTGCTACTGAGTAGACAGAGCACTGCACTGGAGTCAAGAAGAGCTCGGTTCAAATCCTGCCTCCCTTTCCTCTCCAATAAAATGGGGATGTGAAAGGAAGGGATTTGACTCAGTGGCTTCTGAGGTTCCCTTCCAGTTCTAGGATCCTATTGTCCAGCCGAGACAGCCCCTCCTTTGCCCCTAAAGACAGAGTGACTCAGGCAGTGGCCCTTCAGACCCAGGAATGAGACAGCATTTGGTGACCAAGAGGAAAGTAACTCCTCAGGAATGTACCTCTCCCCTAGAGGATGGGGGCCTCCCCGTAGGGGGTTGGGGGAGGCTGGGTAAAATGTGAGCAAGCTTGTCTCCCATCTAGCTCTCCCTGGGCAAGAATTTCCCAACACTGGGATGTTCTCTCTTCCCTTATCTTCCTCTGTCTGGATCTGCATCGGTCTCCTCCCAGGGCTCCTAGCAAGGGGCATCAGAGGCAGGGGATGGGAGTAGACAGTAAACGTGCCCCGGGGGTCAAATGAGAGGAAATGGGGTGGGGAGGGGAGCCCCGAAGCAAGGAGTGGTGATGGAGCCCGGTGGAGGGGGCCTGTAGTAGTGGGATGCTGAGAGACCTAGGAAGACTGGCTCCCAGGGAAGGAGACGGCCGGGGCTGCATTAAGGTTCTCAGAAGAGTGATCGCCACTGCCCGGCACTCTTCTCATCTATTAGGGAGACTCCCAGAAGCCTGAGCAGCTGTTAGCCTCTTTCCTAGGGTTCCCTTCTCTGTGCTGGAAGAGGGGCCAAGAGGAATAAAAGCTGCGGGATTTCTAGCCTCGGGAGCCCCCAACACGGCTGTCCCTTCATTTCAAAAGGCCGGGGGTGTTCCTAGTCCCCCAAGTCCGGTTCGAGTGGGGGAGGGGGGAGGGGACAACTCCCGGTCCACTCTTCCACTGGGAAGCTCAAGGTCTCCGGGGCAGCTTGACCCCGAGGTCCCAGCCGCCCAGGGAGGAGTCTTCCTGCTCCGGAGCCTGGGTTCCAGTTATCGCCCTTGTCTGGGGGCCCCGGGCCACCCCGCATGCCTGTGCCGGGCCGCCGGGAGCCGCGGCTCCTCCGTCCTAACCCTGCACTCCTCCCGATCCCATCCCGTTCCCTGGGCAGCCTCCACAGCTGGCTCCGCTCGCTGCCTCTTCCTATTGGCCGCGGGCCGCAGGGAGCCGACCAATGGACGGGCGGCATTCTCCTGGAGGGGAGAGGGAGGCTGGCTGGTGGACCGCTCCGCGGGGGATGGGGGGAGGTTCCGCTCTTAACCCTGTGTGGGCCGCGGGGCAGCGGGAGGGGCTCGAGCTTTCCCGGATCTCTGGACGTGGGCATGGGCTAGTGTAGGAGGCGATTATGGTGAGGACATCACCAGGAAGACTCCTGGGGAGAACCGAGAGGCAGAATCTGAGTTGTAGGTGGCAATCTAGTATTCAGTCGACAAACATTCGTGAAAGCGGGGCACTGTCGATCTGAGGATGCGGAGGCAGAAATGACAGACCCCTGTCTTCCTCTGGCTTACACTGGGCTACAAATGTGCAAAATAAAAGGCTTGTACCACTCTACTTTCTCCCCAATCCCATCTACCCCCCCCCCTTTTGTAGAGTAGGAGATCTAGGAGAAATAGCAGGAGCCCTGCCAGATGTGGTGCTAAGGCTACCTGCCCCTTCCGTGGGGAAGGAGCAGTTGATTGTAGGATAAAGGGCCAGAGACCCACGGGAGTCATCATTCCAGCCCCACCTCCTCCCTGTATGGAGGGGGAAACTGAGGAAGCTCAGGAGAAGGGAAATGACTTGCCAAAGGTGACCCAGATAGCAAGCAGCAGAGCCAGAATCTGAACCTAGACCCTCCCTCTGAAGGCTGACACCAGCAGTGAGGTCTGTGAGCAGCTCATTCCTCTCTGGGAGGGCAGAGCAGGCAGCTGTACATGTCGCAGCTGGAAGGAAGATTTATGTTGGCACGACTGTAGGAAAAATATTTAAAGAGAAGGGGAGAACAATTCTAACGTTTCCCGGCTGTTTTCCATACCTCCAGTCCTCCACCTCCCACCCTGGAGGACCCTGAACCTCCTGGACACCCACCTTGCAAACCCAGAGCCCTTTGTTTGGGGCTGCAGGAGTTGATGGAGAGGTCAGCCTCGGCAGCTCCAATCTGAAGGGAAGGGGAAAGCTCCCTGGGATGTGGAGAGGGCCGGTGCATGCACAGGACAGGGTCCGAGGGGCTGTTGTCCCCCAGGTCTGGAGCTGGAGGGGAGGAAAGGAAAAGACCCTGTGGGCAACGTCTGGGCTCTGAGTGCCCAAAAAGTGCCCCAGTTGGAAGGAGACTTTGGAACGCCATTGGGTGGTCGGACTCAAACTGGGGTGTGTGAACTTGACCAGTAACCCCCACCCCATCCCCAGGCTAGTCAGTGGGGAGGAAGAAAGGGACCTTGGGATGAGATCATAAACCAAACTTGAAGCTGGAAGGGACCTCCAAGGCCACTGAGTCTAGCCCCACCCACCCACCTCCTTTGAGAGGGTTTGAAACCACCTGCTTAGGGCCACCAGTCAGAGCTGGAAGAGCTGGGGCTCTGGCCCAGGCCCTCTAACTCGAAATCTGGGGCTCTTCCTCCATCCCCCGTACACTCCCCCAGCTCTCCCCTTTAGCCCCTCAAGTCCTCACCCCTTGTTTGACACAGGGCAAAGCCACGGTCCAGGGAAGGTAAATGGTTCACTCTTGTCCAAAACTCTGGTTGGTGCTCAGTCTTCCCATGAGTCAAGTCAAATCAAATCAATTGAGCAAACACTTGCTAGTGGTTCCTACTGTGTGCCAGGTGCTAGGGGTGCAAAAATGAACGATAACCCAGATCTGTCTTCAGGAAGCTAACAGTCCCTGACACCATGGATGCTTTGGGGGAAGAGGGAGGAAGATTTGGCCCCAGAGGACCTGAGTTCAGATCCTAGCTTTGACAAGGACCTACTTAAGTGACCTCGGGCAAGTCACTCTCTTGGCCTCAGTGTCTTTCTTCATCTATAAGATGAAGAGATTGGACTACATGATTTCTGAGACTCCCTTGAGCTATAAATCTATGAAGCTGTCTATGTGCCAGGCCCTTTACAAGGTCATAGGATAATAAGAATAAGTGGTTGTCAGTTATAGAACACCAATTGTATGCCATAAAGTAACACCTATTATATGGCATAATGTGGCCATATGTGTTAAGTGCTTTATAATTATCTCATTTGACCCTCAAAAAAACCCTGGAGGGTAGATGCCCTCATGATTCCTTCTTTTTTTTTTTAACCCTTACTTTGGGTCATAGAATTCATAGGTTCCAAGGCAGAATAACTGTTAGGGGTAGGCAAATGGGGTTCAAGTGACTTGCCCAAGGTCATATAGCTAGAAGTATCTGAGATCAGACTTGAACCCAGGACCTCCCATTTCCATGTATGGCTCTCTACCCACTAAACCACCACACTTCCCCTTAAGATCCCCATGTTACAGATGAAGAAACAGAAAAACAAAAGTGAAAGCATCTGCCCTTGAGGAGCTTACATTCTATTCAAGAGACCCAAAATACTAGATAGAAAGCAAGTACAAAATAAAATAAGTGAGAGGGAAGTTAATATTTTAGAGATTTACAAATATTATCTCTAGCAATCCATACAACAGCCATATAAGGAAGGTGCTATTCTTATCTCTCTTTTACAGTTGAAGAAACTGAGACAGATTAACAGTAAAGTGACTTAACTAAAGCTTAGCTAAGTGGGAGACCTTGACCTTCCCTTTCAGAACTAGAAAAATCTAACCAAAAAGTAAAAAGAAAGAAGTAAAGGAAGTGAATGAAATGTTAGAAAAATTAGAGTTTATAGATATCTAGAGAAATTTGAATAGGGATAAAAAGGAATATACCTTCTTTTCAGCAGCACATGGTACATACACAAAAATTGGCCATGTACTAGGACATAAAAACTTCACAACCAAATGCAGGAAAGCAGAAATAATAAATGCAACTTTTTCAGATCATAATGCAATAAAAATAATAATCAATAAGGATTGATGGAGAGGCAAATGAAAAATTATTTGGAAACTAAATAATCTAATTCTTTAAAATGAATGGGTCAAAGAACAAATAGAAACTATCACTGATTTCATTAAAGAAAATGACAATAAGAGGACAACATATCAAAATGTATGGGATGCAGCTAAAACAGTAAGGTCACTTGGCTAGCAAATATCTGTGGCTAGATTTAAACTCAGATCTTCCTGGCTTCAGAAGGTCTAGAGCTCTTGTCACTTTGCCACTTAGTTACAGAGATGGATAGGGTCAAACAGCTAGTGTCTGAGGCAGATTTTGAACAAAGGCCTTCTCAATTCAGAATCTAGCATTATCACTACCCCCTGTTGCTTCTCTCTGTTAGGGCTTCTCCAAAGGCTTTGAGGGCTGTGGTGGAGGGGCTGTGGGAGTGCTTCAGCCTGCGGTTCCCAGCACCCCAGTGCTGAGCTTAATCCAGAACCTTATCGGGAATGGGGGTTATTGGGAAGGAGGGGGTGACTGGGAGGAGGAAGGTAGGTTCTGTAAGTTACTAGGGAGCCCCCAAGAGAGAAGGAGGAATACTCAAAGAAAAATAGTGACTCTCACTACTAGTACTGCTCATGCCCCTTGGCTGCCCCCTCCCCATCAAGGAATACTCCTTTTGAAACTTGGGAAGCCAAGTATTCTGCTGGATTTTGGCTGCCTCAGCTATGGGGGTGGGGAGGAAAGGAAGGGAAAGGAAGGGAGGAGGGGGGTGAACCAGAGAGGGGATGGGGCAGATGTGGAGCCCTGGACCAAAGATCCAGTCTGGGGGGTTCTGGTTTCCCTAGAACTGAGGCCCCTAGGGACCTGGCCTCCAAACACTGGGGAAAAGGCCCCTCAAGCCCAAGAGGGTGGGAGTGAGGGGCCTCGTTGGCAAGGCCTTATCTCCTGAGAAGAAGCTGCTGGAGGAATACCTTAAGGACTGACTCACCCCCTTCTGTCCCCTCCCCTTCCAGCTCCCAGCCTTAGTCCGATAAGGGAGATCCAGGAGGAAAATTGGGCAAGGAACCCCAGCTAAGGACCGGCAGGGTGGGGGGGCTGCTCTGGCAACGTGGCTAGGTCCATAGGCTACATGCAAGTGAGGGATGAACTCTGGGGCTAAGGAAGAGGCACATTTAGCTAGCGTGTGAACAGATGTCACCGTTACTCAGATGAAAACATTCCCACATGTTTCTAGGCAGAGGGCAGAAATGGAAATCTGGGTTTCTCCAGCAGGCCCTTGACCTCCTTTTCCCTCTGCTTCCAGACTCTCTTATCCAGGGACTGCTTGGACAGGGGTTACCCCTACCCCCACCCACCCCCAGAGCAGGGGCTCATTTCCAAGATTGGGGGGTGTGCACTAAAAATGGCAATGGGAGGTCATAGAAGGGTCACAGGGCTGGGATTTGAGAGCTTGACATTCCATTCCTAGAAGCAACTCAATCTGTAACCTTGGATTAAGTGACTTGATCTTTCCAGGCCTTGGTTTCTTCATCTGTCAAATGGGAATTCCTATCTCATATTCCTGTTGTAAAGATCCTAAGGAAGTAACTTGAGAAGTCAAATGCAGTTGGAGAGAGAGAAAGAGAAAGAGAGAGAGAGAGAGAGAGAGAGAGAGAGAGAGAGAGAGAGAGAGAGAGAGAGAGAGAGAGAGAGAGAGGGAGAGAGAGAAATCTGGGGATTTTAGAGGACCACAAGCTCAGTATGTCCGTCCATAGTGAGAAATGGCAGCTATGAAAGCTCATATGATCTTGGGCCACATGAAGAGAGGCAGAACTTCCAGGAATAAAGAAATGGTAGTCTTGCTATTCTCTGCCCACACTGAGAGTGCTCAGGATTTAGAAAAAATGTGGATTGTTTTGGAAAGCTTCCAAAGGAGGGCTACTGGAATCAGGAGGGTCTCCGGGTCATGCCATATCAAGATTGGGTGAAGAAACTGGGAATGTTAATCCTGGAGAAAAGCCTGATGTGGAATAGAAGAGTCATGTTTAGGACTCTGAAGGAAGAGGGCTGAGTCTTGTTCTGTTTGACCCCAAAAGGGCAGAACCAGGAGCCATGGGAAGAAAGAGTTGCAAAGAGTTAGACTTGGGCTAGCTGACTTTTTAGCCACTAGAATTGTTCCAGAGTAGAATAAGCCATTTGGATTCTCCTGGAGGTCTTCAGGCAAAGGCTGGCGGACCACCGCTCGGTATGCCGCAGAGGGAACGCCTCTTCAGGTTGGGTCAGACGAGGTAGCCACTGAGGTCCCTTCTGATTCTCAAATTCTGTGATTCTGATTTTGTGGTTCCGTGAGAGTTCTATTTCTGCTGAGAAGGGAGCCTCTCGGTGCCTGGCCAGATTCATGAAAGTCATGGCTAAGGAATCCCTTGGCTTGGCTCTCTGGCTCAGGAGGTGTAGCCCAACTCCAGTTTCACGGTGTTCTGGGGCTTTTGGCCTCATAGCTCTATTACAGTCATTTGAAGGAACTGGGCATGTTTAGCATGGAGAAGAGAAGATTGAAATTGGGGCTGGTTTGGAATATGGTAACCATCTTCAAGGCTCTGACTGGCTACTGAGTGGGAGAAGAATTAGACCTGTTCAGCTTTATAGGGCAGAATGAAGCACAAAGAAGGAGGCCATATTTCAGCTCAACATTAACCTGAACTTCTAAATATAGGAGAGCCAATAACTTCTTTTTTTAAACCCTTCCCTTCTGTCTCAGAACCAATACTATGTATTGATTCTAAGGCAGAAGAGTGGTACCGGTTAGGCAATGGGGCTTAAGTGACTTGCCCAGGGTCACACTGCTAGGAGGTGTCTGAGGCTAGATTTGAACTGAAATAGGGGGATTGGGGGAAGGGAAAACTCCTTTCTACAGAACCCAAGATCTTATTTCTAGGTCTGACTCTCTATCCACTGAGCCACCTAGCTGCCTTCACTAATAACTTCTTAATAAGTGGCACAATGGATAGAGCACTAGATTTGTAATCAGAAAAAATGAGTCGTCCTGAGTCAAATCCAGCTTCAGTCACTTACTGGCTGTGTGACCCTAGGCAAATCATTTAACCTTGTTTGCCTCAGTTTCCTCATCTGTAAAATTAGTTGGAGAAGGAAATAGCAAGCCCCTCCAATATCTTTGCTAAATAGGGTCATGAAAAGTTGAACATGACTGAGGCACCTAAACAGGGCAAGTCTTGTCAACTCTACCTTTGTAAAATCAATTATTAAATCAATTGACATTCTTTTATTAAGCATTTATTATGTACCAGGCTGGACAGTTATGTGATATCGTGGATAGAGTGCCAGGCCTAGAGTCAAGAAGACTCATCTTCCAGAGTTCAGATCTGGACTCAAAAACTTCCTAGCTGTGTGACCCCGGGCAAGTCACTTTACCCTGTTTGCCTCAGTTTCCTCAGCTATAAAATGAGCTCAAGAAGGAAATGGCAGACCACTCCAGTATCTTCACCAAAAAAGAACCCAAAGGGGTCACAAAGAGTCAAACATGACTGAATGGCTTAATAATTAGAGCTTCTACCTAGAATGAGTTATCTTGTGATAAAATGAGCTCCCTATTATTACAAATCTTTGATAGTGGGTAATGATTCAAAAGGATAATGAGGAAAGGATGTTTGCTTAGGTAGTTTGAATTTGATGATGACTAAGGTCCTGGCATCACTGTCCTAAAGTTGGAAGCAGCCTGAAAAGTCATGTCGTCCAATCCTTCATTTTACAGATTAGGAAACTGAGGCTTGGGGTTGGGATTCTAAATTGGAGCCACTCTAATAATATCCTTTACTAGTTTGCAAGACATCAGCCAAGACTTAGAGTCTAGTCCCCTCATCAGCAAAACAGAGAGGCTATGTATGCATCAAAGTACAATCAAAATGTTCGTTATGAGTGGTATTATTCCTACAACTACTATCAGAAGTCTCTGCGGCCCGCCATATTGTTGGACTTCTTTGTGTTATTATCTAATTGGGTCCCATGCATTCACTCTCATCTTTCCCCAGTAGACTGGGCGCTTCTAGATGGTGTGAGCTGTATCCTTTTCTTCTCTTGAATCAGACTGATGTGTGAACTAGGAAGGAATGGAACCAAGGGAAGCTGGGTAAGGGAGGACCATTCGCAAGGGTCTAGACTTCTTGTCTAGTAGATAAAGCTGCTTCTGGGTGTGGAAATCACAGCATTTCAGGAGCTCGGAGTTGGAAGACCCCTTGGAGAGACTCTAGTCTGTCCCTTTCCTCACCAAGTATGTTGTCCGAGGCAAACCCAACAGTTGGCTCTGCATCAGATTTTGCTTCAAGGCTGCTAGTAGAAATTAAGGGGACTCTCACCAACTGGGGAATGACTGAACAAATTATGGACTTGTAGGGTGGAATACTATGTCACTATAAGAAGTAATGAAGTGGGGGAAGGGGCATCTTGGAAGCTCAGTGGATTGTCCCGGGTTCAAATTTGGCATTAGACACTTCCTAGCTTTGTGGCCTTGGGCAAGTCACTTAACCCCTAGCTCTTATCCCTCTTCTGCCTTGGAATGAACACACAGTATTGATTCTAAGACAAAAGGTAAGGATTAAAAAAAGAGGGAAAGAAATGATGAAGGGGACAATTTCAAAGAAACATGGGAAGATTTCATACATCTTGATGCAGAGCGAGGTAAACAGAACCAGGAAAACAATTTGTACAACAACAAAAAATTATAGAAACAGAAAACTGAAAGACTTAAGAACTCAGATCAATACAATGACCAACTACAATTTCAAAGGTCTTAAGATGAAGCATGCCACCCAATTCCATATAGAGGGATGACAAGTCCTTTTTTTAGACAAAGCCACTGGTGACTATACACGCTTGTAAGGGGGGGGGGGGGAGGTGTTTTTCTTTGGAGGAGAGAGAGGTGAGAGGAAAAGAAGGGAGGTTTGATTGATTGAGAAAAATTAAATTGAATTTTTAAAAAAGATCACAAGCAAATGGGAACCCATGATCTCCCAAGGCAGCATTCCACTTCAGGACAGCTCTCATTGTTTAAAAATATTTTTTTCCTAACATTGAGCCTATGTTGCTCCTAGTTCTGCCCTCTGGGGTAAGCAGAATAAATCTCGAAATGTTCCTATTTTCCAAGGCCTTCAAATAATTCAAGTCAGCTATCAGGTCTGACTTCCTCCCAGTTTTCTCTTCCCCAGGCTAAACACCCCCAATTTCTTCAGTCTTTGTAAAGCATGATCTCCAGGGCTATTTTCAGTTTTTATTGTCCTTTTTTGGATGCTCTCCAAATTATAAACGTGTTTCCCAACATGTGGTACTCAGAACTAAATATAATATTCCAGGTGTGATCAGCCAGGGCAGAGTAAAGTGGACCTATTATTTCCCTAGATCCTAGTTAATACAGCCAAAGATTATCAAACTATTAACTGATAATAGAACTTGAAGTCCACTAAAACCTGGAAATGTTTTCCAGCTGGACTGCTGTCTAGCCAGTTTCCCTCATCTTGGACTACTGAAACTGATTTTTTGCACCCAGATGTAGAACTTTACATTTGTATCTATTCAATTTCATATTTTCAATTCCATCCAGTGTTCTCACCTCTTTGTTATTGTTCAGTCATGTTCAGTCTTTGTAGGTTTCTTGGTAAAGACATTGGAGTGGCTTCACATTTCCTTCTCTAGTTCATTTTACAGATGAGGAAACTGAGGCAAGCAGGGTTAAGTAATTCGCCCAGTTACTAAGAGAGCAACAAAGTGTCTGAGACTAGATTTGAATTTAGGTCTTCCTTTTTCCAGGTTTGGCACTCTATCCACTGCACCACCTAGCTACTTTTCTTGCCTATAGAAATCCCTTTAGATCTTGACTCTCCTCTGATGTGTTGGCTATTTATCCTAGCCTTGTGTCATCTGAAAATCTGATAACCATTCCATCTATGCTTGTACTGAAGTCATTGATAGAAAAGTTAATTAGCACAAGGCTATATACATAGATCCCAGCCTAGACACTCTATTACTATGGAAGTCTTGGCTCCCTCCATAGATTTTCCATTGAGACTCATCTGGTCCTCTCCTTTGTCCCTAGCACTCCTGACTTTGTATCATATTTTTCTACAGGTATATCATATCCCCGCTCTCACATTAGACGTTAGGCTCTCTGAGGAAAGGGACCTTAAAACTCCACTTTTATTTTTTTAGTACATATTTCTCATCTGTGTATTTCCAAAGCCTGGTCCATAGCAGGAACTTGGTCCACATTTGTTGAACTGAATTGAATTGATGCTTTAGTTTCTTCTGGTAGACAATGACATTCTGTCTTCTTTTTCCCCTTCTTCCCTCTGCCAGCACTTCCCAGAGCACCTGGAGCACTTCTCAGAAAACATGGAGGACTTCTCCAATGACCTCTTCAGCAGCTTCTTTGATGACCCCATCCTGGCTGAGAAGAATCCACTGTTGGACATGGAGCTGGATCCACCCACCCCGGGCATCCAGGCGGAGCACAGTTACTCCCTGAGTGGCGACTCAGCCCCCCAGAGTCCCCTCATTCCAGTCAAGACAGAGGACAGCCCAAGAGGTGAGTACTGGAAAGGACCCAGGCTCCCTAGAGTGAGGACTCAGAAGATGATGGATCTGGAATTCCAGTGCAGTCCCATCACTTAGATCTTTCTTCCCAGCTATAAAATGAGAGTGTTGGACCAGAGAGTCTATGAGACCCTTTCCAGTTCTAACTCTATGACTTGATGATATTATTCCTTGGATGTATCATTGAGCCTCCACGGGTCTCAGTTTGCTCATCTGTAAAATGAGGCTGGACTAAATAGGTTCCGAAATCCCTTTGAGCTCTAGTTCTAGGATAGTTCTTGAAGAAGTCCATGATTCTCCCTCCTCACCAGTTGAGGTATTCTTCCAAGAAGGTGGGCTTCTTCTCCTCAGACAATGAGATAATATATTGTGAGGTACTTGGCTATTGTCATTACCTTGTATTAAATCATCTTCCCTCCTGGAGGGGAGGGAAGTCTCACTTTTTGCTTTTGCACATAGTAGGTAATTTATTGATGTCTTTTGAATTGAGTCTCCTGGATAGCTTTTGTAAAATTCCTGCCTATAGAAGGGGCTTTAACTAACTCTCCTGGCTTCCCACCCTGTGCCAGGGAACATGGAAGGTCCTGGCACTTGGCAAATTCAATCAGTGGGCAAAAGGAGTGGTAGTCCAGGAAGATCCCAGAGGATGGGGGCCCTCGGTGGTCCCTGAGTACAATTCCCTTATTTTATCAATGAAGAAACAGGATGGGATTCAAACCCAGGTCCTGTGCTCTACCTACCAAGGCACCCAAACAATACGAATGGGGCAGGGGTGCTAGAAGGGGCAGCCTACCATCTCTCCATTTCCCCTGTCCTCCTTCAATGGCTCCTGGGGGGCACCTTCCCCTATCATCCCAGTGACAAAAGGCAAGCCGTCCTGGGAGGGCTCCGGGAAGAGTGGCTTCTTCCCACCCTCCGTGTGGGTGACTAGGGCAGAGCCTCTCCCTAGTTATGGCTTTGGGTGGTAGGGAAGCCTCCTGGTTTTCCACGGTGCTCTGTGGTTTTTCAGTTCAGCAGGCTATTTGACTTGTGAGCACGCCCTCAGACCTCCTCCTCTGAGCCCCAATGTGGGGCAGGAAGGGGCCACTCTTGTCCTCTCTGGAGAGCTGTGGGCAGGGACAGGGCTGTATCCCGTGCCAAGGCTTGTTCCAGCCCACTGCAGACTTTCTGCTCTCTCGCCCAGCCCGGCCCGGCCCAGCCAGGCTCCACTTACCACTCAGCCTGCCCCACACAGAACCTATTTTTAAAGTAATTTGTTTGTGGGCACCTTGCAGGGGGCAGCTTCCTGGAGGCGGCCCGACTCAGGGCCTGTAATTTAGAAGAGCTCAGGGGCGGCCTGTGGCTGTTCCACCTTCTTCCAGTCCCTCCAGGAAGGGCCCATGGTAGGATGGAGAGAGATCCAGGGCAGGGTGAGGCAAGAACTCCCAGCCAACCGGGCTCATCACTTCCCCAGGAGTCTGGCTGGAGGCCCAGGTGGCCAGGGACTCGGGCCACTGTAGCTTCTCCTTCCTCGAACCCCCCCCCAGTGTGCCCAATACAGACCCTCCCACTAAGGAAGGCCAACCTGGAGCTGGAAGGGGTGCCAGGCCAGATCTCTGGAGGCCCTCTCACACGCGTGTTCTAAGAGAAGAAGCTGAATTTGGAAGAAAAAGACCTGATCCTGGGGATCACGGGCCCAGGATTAACAGAGCCCCCAAGACCATTTTCAGCTCCCTCCTTTTCTGGACGGGACACAGCCTTCCACTGGGTCTCCTTAGGGACTTGGGGAGCAGAAGGAGAGTCCGTGTTGAGCTCAGCTCTGTTACTCAAGAGCTGTGTGAACTTGGGCAAGTCCCTTTAATTTTCTAGACCTCAGTTTCCTTTATAAATCAAGGGATTTGGACTTGATGGCCTGTAGGGCCTTTTATCCTATATAATATTGTAAAAATATTTATATATTTTATATCTTTATATATATTTTTATCTTTATATATATATCTTTATATATATTTAAAATATATATATATAAATATATATTTATATATTTTATTAGACCTATGTATTATATATTATTATATCATGTGATATAGTACATTATGATATATTATATAAATATAATATAAAATATATTATTATATAATATAGTAAATAGTCTAAAAGTATTATAATATAGTAAACAGTAAAAAATATAGTAAATAGTAAATAGTAAATAGTAAAAATATAGTACAAAAATATAATATAGTAAATAAATAATGGGAGTTATTTTAGAGGGGTGTGGGCTAGACAGGAACAAAAGCAATTCTTTTTTTTTTAACATTTCATTTTGAAGGGGGCAGCTGGGTAGCTCAGTGGATTGCTTCTATTAATCTGGCTTCAGGCACTTCCCAGCTGTGTGACCCTGGGCAAGTCACTTAACCCCCATTGCCTAACCCTTACCACTCTTTTGCCCTGGAACCAATACATAGTATTTATTCCAGGATGGAAGGTAAAGGTTTAAAAAAAAGAGGCCACCTG
Source organism: Monodelphis domestica (assembly GCF_027887165.1). Taxonomy (NCBI): domain Eukaryota; kingdom Metazoa; phylum Chordata; class Mammalia; order Didelphimorphia; family Didelphidae; genus Monodelphis; species Monodelphis domestica. The sequence continues at coordinate 28,715,270 of NC_077232.1, read as the reverse complement.
TGTGACCCTGGGCAAGTCACTTGACCCCCATGGCCTAGCCCTTACCACTCTTCTGCCTTGGAACCAGTACCCAGTATTGATTCCAAGATGGTAGATAAGGGGTTAAAATTTTATTTTTATTTTTTTCCCAATTACATGTAAACTACCATTTTTAACATTCTTTTAAAAAAAGTTTTGACATCCATATTCTCTCCTTCCTCCCTCTTCTTCCTGTTCCTTGAAATGGCAAACAATTTGAAATTGATTATACATGTGCAAAACATTGCCACGTGAGCCATGTGTCAAAAGGAAACACAGACCCAAAAAAGGGAAAACAGAATAATAAAGAGAGTGAAAAATCCTACCCTTCCCTCTCCATTCAGACCCCATCGGCTCTTCCTCCGGAGGTACAGGCATTTTTCATCATGAGTCCTTCAGAATCATCTTGGATCGTTGTATGGCCGAGACTAGTGAAGCCATTCACAATCGATCACCATCCAATATTGCTGTTATTGTGTGCAATGTTCTCCCAGTTCTGCTCACTCCACAGTGCAAGAGTGCATAGTCGTCTTTCCGGCTTTTTCTGAAAGCATCCTGCCTGTCATTTCTTATGGCACAATCGTATTCCATCACCGTCATATTCCACTTGTTCAGCCATTCCCCGGTTGATGACCTGCCTTCAGTTTCCAATTCTTTGCCAGCATAGAGCAGCCATAAATATTTTTTACTTTCCCCTTTTGTTTTTGGATCTCTTTGGGATATAGACGTGATGGTGGTATTGCTGGGTCAAAGGGTAGGTCCTGTTTTACAGCCTTTTGGGCGTAGTTCCAAATTGCTTTCCAGAATGCAATCTCCACTGATCAGTCCACAACTCCACCAACAATGCACCAGTGTCCCAATTTTGCCACATTCTTTCCAACATCGGTCATTTTCCTTTGACAGAAGCAATTCTTTTCTTAAAAAATAAATAAATAAAACAAACCCTTATCTTCTGTCTTAGTTCCAAGATAGAACAGCAGCAAGAGCTAGGAAATTGGGGTTGAGTGACTCACCCAGGGTCACATAGCTAGGAAATGTCAGAGGCCAGATTAACAGAAGCATTCTTTTTTTTTTAATTAAATTTTATTTTATTTTCAAATGAAATTGTACCTTCTTTCTATTCTACCTCCCACCCACTCCACCTCACTGAGAAAGAAAGAAAAACAAGACCACCATTACAGATACAAATAGTCAAGCCAAACAAATGCCCACGTTGGCCATGCCCAAAACAACCCTCCTGATCTGTGTTTCGAGTCCATCACTTCTGTCAGGAGACAGTGTCATGTTTCACCACGTACAAAAAAGAAGCAATTTTTTTTTTAAATTTAAAACCAATACTGTGTATTGGTTCCAAGGCAGAAGAGCAGTCAAGGCTAGGCAATGGGAGTTAAGTGACATGCCCAGGGTCACACAGCCAGGTCAGATTGCAACCCAGGACCTCCCATCTCTAGGCCTGGCTCTCCATCCACTGAGCCACCCAGCTGCCCCCAGAAGCAATTCTTAAAAGAAATTGTTTTTGTCATTCAAACCTGACAACTGTTTTTCTCCTCCTCAAAAACACCAGAATTCATTGCTCTAAAAATGCTAGTAATTGCATCTGTCTCCACTCTTCTGCATGGAATTCCAAGTAGCCATGGAGCCCTTTCGGCGACTTGGTTTGTGTGAAGGTCCAGTGCATATACTCTGGACCTGGAAGGGGCCCTTAGACCATCTAGACCCTGGACTCCTTTGGTACCACCAACCAGGCTTAGGGAATCTTATTGACCCCTTCTCAGAATTATATTTTTAAATGTGTAAAATTTTTATTTACTTGGGATATCCAGGGAAACCAATTACATCAAAATATGGTTTGTGAATGTATTTAAAAAACAAGTTCGGGGGCAGCTGGGTGGCTCAGTGGATAGAGAGCCAGGTCTAGAGGTAGAAGGTCCTGGGTTCAAATCTAACCTCATACACCTAGCCCTGATCACCTAGCCCTCACCACTTTTTCCACCTTAGAACTGATACTAAAACAGAAGGTAAGAGTATTTTAAAAAGAAGCAGCAGCATTATATAATAGACAAAAGCACCTGATCTGAGAGACCTGAATTCAAATCCTGTGCCCCAATTTCCTTATCTGTGAAAAGAAGAAAGGGGTCAGCTAACACGATCCCCAAGATGCCTTTTGGCTCTAAACGCTACACATCCCTCTCTCCCCAGAGCTGGAGCACGGAGCATGGGCCCTGGGGCATAAGCTATGTTCCATCATGGTCAAACAGGAGCAGAACCTGGGGCCTGAGCTGCCCGGAGACCAGCTGGCAGCAGCCCCCTCAGCAGTGGTGGTCCCAGGCCCAGGCAGCGCCACCTCCGCCGACCTGCCAATGTTCAACCTCGGCCCACTCTCCCGGCTGCCTGCCCCCCACGAGGTGAGCCCTGGCTTCTGGGCGTCTTCCCAAGTCCCAGGCCTAGGGGAGAGAGGTATTTGTGTGTGTGTGTGTCCACTGGGGGAGCCTGGGGTTCAGGTCTGGCCTCCAACTCTATTTACACTTCCAGAGGTTACTGAGTATTTTCCTCCCCATGATCCCCATTTTATAGATGTGGAAACAGAGGCTCAAAAAGCAGAGGCAGCTGCAAACCCAGATCTCCTGATTCCAAGTCCGTCACTCTCTCCACTAAGATTCTACCTACTCTGGGGCCTCAGTTTTTCTCTTCTGTAAATTGGGAGCTGGGAGTAGACAAGATGATCTCTAAGGGCTTCTCTCACTTGAATGTCCCATGGTTCTCCAAGATTTTCTTGCATAGAACTAGCCCAAGAGCTGGACTTGATTTTTTTTAAATTTTATCTTTATTTTATTCCAATAACAAATTTATATATAAGTTTTCCAAAGTTATATGATTCATGTTGTGAGAGCTGGACGTCAGAGGCCTTCTAGTCCAATGGCCTCATTTTACAAAGGTGGAACTGAGATCTGGAGTAAAGGAATTTGAACTCGGGCCCTCCAACTCCAAATCCTGGGCTCGTTCCACTGTAAAGTCCCTCACACTGTCTAATTTTCTTTGGGTGAGTCCATTTTCCCTCCATGATCCTTGGTTTTCTTGTGTGTAAAATGGGGTGAATAATACTCTTTCCGAGGGGTATTGTGAAGAAGGTGCTTTATAAACTGTAAAGCGCCATGGAAAAGGGAGCTCTGATGACCTGTGCTGAAGAAGGCCACTTTATGGGCTCTGGAGCAATGGGGAAAAGACTTTGGAAACAGAGAAATGGGCTCTGGGAACTTCTTTGTGAGCCCCGAGAAGCTGAGCTCAGTAAAATGCATCAGAGCCCCCAGAGGCCAGGCAGAGTACTTTGAGGACGTTTAGGGAGCGCTTCAAAGGCAACAAGTTAATTTCACGTCTATGACGTCACCTGAGCCTGACAACAACTCTATGACATAAGAGTTGTTAATATCATCGTCATCCCTGTTTGACAAAGGAGGAAGCTGTGGGGTGAGCACTAGCTTTGGACTCAAAGGGCAGCCAGGTGGCTTAGTGGATGGAAAGCCAGGCCTAGAGACAGGAGGTCCTGGGTTCAAATCTGACCTCAGACACTTCCTAGCTGGGTGATCTTGGGCAAGTACCTTACCCCCTATTGCCTAGCCCTTACCGCTCTTCTTCTGTCTTGGAACCGATATTTAGTATTAATTCTAAGACAAAACTGAAATGAAATGAATTCTAAGACATTAATTCTTTTTAATTTTTAATTCATTTTCTAATTTAATTAATTCTTTTTAAATTTTAATTTAAACTTTAAGGTTTTAAATTGAATTTTAAAAAAGAATTAATTCTAAGGTTTAATGGTTAAAAAAAAGAGATTGGAGCCAGAGGCTCAAATCCCAGCTCTGCCATTACTCAATTACCCTTGGGAAAGTCACTTCCTCAGTCTAGAGGGGCCTCAGTTTCCAAATGAGAAGATTGGGCTTATTGGACTTGATGGTCCCTTCCAGCTCTAAATGAATGACTGTGACTTGCTCAGGGTCATACCTAATTTGTACCCCAGCTGGGTTTCGAAACCAAGTCTTTCTGATGTCTATCTACTTACTTCATCCATCTTGCCATTTTACTATAGGGATTATTGTCCCCATTTTTTTTTCCCAAAGAGGAAACTGAAAGGTCTCCTGAAATGACCATTTTCTCCCAGCTATTCTCAGTAGTAGGATTGGAACTCCAGCCTTCCTGACTCTAATAAGACCAGTAAAAAGTATATGGTATAGTAAATAGAGCTGGCCTTGGACCCAAGAAGACCTGTGATCCAAGACTACCTCCTTCAGGCACTTAGTTGGATGACCCTGGGCAAGTCATTTACCTCTCTGCCTCACTTTTCTTCATCTATAAAATGGGGATAATAATAATGTCTCCCTCCCAGGCTGTTAATCAACTGAGATAATACCTGTTAAGTTCTTTGCAAACCTTGAAGCCCTATATAGGGACTCAATTGTTTGCTATTGCCCACCATCCATCTTGTTGTAGCACCCACCCTCCCAGCCTGACTTATTCCCATTCTGCTTCCCCAAAAAGGCATTAGTGATTGAAATAATGGATTTAGAACTCAAATCTGGGTTCACATTTTCCCACAAGTACTCACAAATATTGTGACCCTGGATAAGTCACTTAATCTTTCTGAAATTCAAATCAGCAAACATTTATTAAGCACTAATTATTTGTCGTGTGGTTGCTGAGTCTCAAATATTTTATAAACCTTAAAGAAATGGCAATGACTAGGATAAGGTCTTCTATTTAGAGAAGACTGGACTTGCATTACCCCCTTTTTAATCCCCAAAACACCCCATGAGGTAGGTCATTTTACAGATGAGAAAACTGAGATTCAGAGAGGCAATATGTTTTTATGGCTAGTTAAGGAGGGGGCATCTCTTGTGTAACCTTCCTGAGTGCTAAGCCCTGGACTCTGGGGAGATCTTGAAGATCAGTTGATGGTCAAAAAGCCAGATCACAGACTGGATCCCAAGTGTCCAGCCTCAGGATCCAGCATTCTACCCATTTTTTCCTCTACTTCTGGCCCATACTCATTCCATGTCCTTTGGGGGAGCCTCAAGACTATAGCTTTCCTGTAGTCCAAAATAGTGTATGTAAAAGGAAAAGGGAAGATTTATTATGAGGGTTTGTCACCATTTTCTGTTTATCCTGGACCTCTCTGGCAGGCTAATAAAGCTTACAGGTTCTCATAATACAGTTTCTATTTATTTATAATATTATTTTATAGTATAGTAACAATCATTTTTAAATTTTTATTGATTTATGAAATCAACAAAAAATCAAAATTTATAAAATACGTGTATTGGCTCCAAGGCAGAAGAGTGGTAAAGGCTAGGCAATGGGAGGGTTAAGTGACTTGCCCAGGGTCACACAGATTTGAACCCAGGACCTCCCATCTCTGGGCCTGGCTCTCAATCCACTGAGCCACCCAGCTGCCCCCTCAGTACTTTATTTTAAACAAGATTTTTTTTTTCATTTCACAAAATTGATTTCCTCTTCCTCCCGCTTGAAAGTGGAAAAATAAAACATTTGTGATAAAAACACATAGTCAAGCAAAACACATTCCCTCACTGGCTTTGTTCAAAAAATACGTCTCATTCTGCAGCCTGGACCCACCATCACTCTTTCAGGATAGGGGTAGCCTTTGGAATCATGGTTCATCATTGTGTTGAGCAGCGTTTTCCTAGCTGTCAACATTGTTCAGCATTCGTCAGGTTGTTGCTATTGTATAAAATGTTGTCCTGGTGCTGCTGCCTTCACTCTGCATCAGTTCATACAAATCTTCCCTAATTTCTCTGAAATCATTCCCATCATGATTTCTTACAGCACAACAGTATTCCATTATATTCACATCCCATAATTTGTTTGGCCATCTCTTGATTAATGGGGTACTGTAAAAATGGAGATTTTGAGAGGTCCTAGGTTCAAATCTGGCCTCAGACACTTCCCAGCTGGGTGACCCTGGGCAAGTCACTTGACCCCCATTGCCTAGCCCTGACCACTCTTCTGCCTTGGAGCCAATACATAGTATTGACTCCAAGACAGAAGGTAAGGGTTAAAAAAAAAATGGAGATTTTGAACCCTAGACTTCAATACCCAGAAGTCCTTGATATTTCCCAGAATTCCCTATAATCTCACCTGAGTCTCCATGTTGGCAAGATCTCCATTTTTACAGTACTCTTTTGGTTTCCAGGTTTTTGCCACCACAAAATGATCTTTTCTGCTACATTTTTTTTGCTAATTATTTTTTCTTTCTAATATTTTTCCTAATTACATTTAAAAACAATTTTAAACATTTGCTTTTTTGAATTCTGAATTCCAAACTCTCTCCTTCTTTCCTCTCCCCATCCTGGAGAGACAGAGGTTATACATACCTTAAATATTTTTGTATAGACGGATCCCTTTCCTTTTTCTTTCATTTCCTTGGGCAGGAAGTCTTGAGGTGATGTCTCTGGGTCCAAGGAACTCTGGCTCAGTGACCCTGAGGATACGGTTCCAAGTTGCTTTCCAGAACGGCTCTACCAGTTCACCAAGCACTAATGTGTCTGTTTCCCCAAACACTTCCAATATTTATTATTTTCCTTTTTCATCAATTTCGCCAATCTGATGTTGAATTAATTTGCATTTCTCTAATTCTTAGTGATTTGGAGCATTTTTCATGTAGCTATTGATAGCTTGGATTTTTTTCTTAGAAAATTGTCTGTTTATATCCTTAGACCATGTGTTAATTCCAAAATAACGTTAATTTGTTCATTACAAAATACAAAACTCTTGTGAGTTTTTTGGAAATGAAACCTTGATTGGAGAAACTTGCCACAAAGATTCCTCTTTCCCTGGTTACTTACTTCCCTTTTAAACTTAGCTGCATTGCAAAAAATTTACAATTGTTTTTCCTTAATTTGTCCAGATTGTTTTTAATGCATTAAAAAATACGTAAGATTATAGAGGAAACCATTTGTATTGAAATAGTTATCAAAAAACATTTTTTTAAAATTCATGGATCTCAGGTTTTCTAAGGTCTCTTCTCTAAGTAAGCATTTATCTGTGAATTAATTTAAATCTCAGCTAGATTTAGTGACCCAGTGCAAAATTCATCAACTCCATTCATTAGAGGAGCCGAGTTCTAAACCCACCTCTGGCACTTAGGGAATTTGACCTCCGGAGAGTCACTTCCCTTTTCTAGGCCTCTGTTTTTCTCTTCTATAAATTGAGAGAGGAGGGGTATTACATGGCTTCTGAGATCTCTCTGAATCTTAATCTGGAAGCCCAAAGGCCCGAAGATTTCAGGAAATCTGTAAACTTGAATGGGAAAATCATTATATATTTATTTCGATAGGATTGGTTTTCTTTGCAATCCTATTTATTTTATGCTTTAAACAAATCTGATTCTGAGAAGGGGTCCCTAGGCTTCACCCGATGGCTGTCTGAGGGGCACAGGCACACACAAAAATCGAGGCCCTATTCTCTGGTAGAACTCGAACTCAAAACCTTTTCATCCCTTCACCTCTCCTGTGAAAGCCCAGTGCCCAGCCCTGACCTGAACCCTTCTGGCAAGGACTAGATAAGAGGCCTTTCTGGACAGATGGTCACTGTTCTCAATTCTGAAATTCTATGATTCAGTCATTCCATCTCCATACCTCTTGGCAGTGTGACCTTGGGCCAGTCCCATCTGGTCTCAGTTTCCTCCTCTTTACCATGAGGGGGTTGGCCCAGGCCTCTGAGGTCTGCAGGCCCTTCTAGGAGGAACTCAGAGGCTGGGCCACCTGACTGAACCCTCATGTTGCCTTGTAGAAAGAGGACCAGGTGGGAAGGTGGGAGATTCCCCAACCTCAGACTCCCAGGGACCCAGCCAGGAAGTTTCTCTGGAGCAGTCTAGAGTCTCCCTCCCTCCCCCACACTTTTGAGCCACTCTGGCCACATAGAAAGGAAGAAATGGTCCTGGCCGGGTCT